>NW_027006767.1:0-2699 GCF_036934945.1 Oncorhynchus masou masou
CTTAAAGAGAAGTTACAGGTCTGTGAGAGCCAGAAATCTTGCTTGTTTGTAGGTGACCAAATACTTATTTTCCACCATAATTTGCAAATAAATTCATTAAAAATCCTACAATGTGATTTTCTGGATTTTTTTTCTCATTTTGTCTCTCATAGTTGAAGTGTACCTATGATGAAAATTACAGGCCTCTCTCATCTTTTTAAGTGGGAGAACTTGCACAATTGGTGGCTGACTAAATACTTTTTTGCCCCACTGTATGTTTTCTTTTCATTGTCTTTCATGGTCCTTTTCAGCACTGTTCCAGGAACTGTAGTGGATGTGTAATCAGGTCAGCTCAGCTTGGTTTGGCTTGGTGATCCATATGGGTGTGTTTCCTGTGTGTTAGGCCTACAGCACGTCAGATGAGGACATATTGAAGGAAGAGTCCCTAGCGACCACGAGAGGAGACAGGTCAATATTGTCTCTGTTTGATGGGACATGCAATAGTCACTATCTTGATAGATTCATTGATTCCTTCAGCAAGCAATGGTGGTATGCCTGTGGGTGGATGGGATATGGGGAGCAGTTTTCCAATGAACATGGAGAGATTTGATACGTTTATTCACGTGCGTGTGTCTGCATGTGTTAGTGTGTGTGCCAACATGCGTGTCTGCATGTGTGTGTTTGTGTGCGTTAGTGTGTGTGCCAACGTGCGTGTGTCTGCACGTGTGTGTTTGTGTGCGTTAGTGTGTGTGCCAACATGCGTGTCTGCATGTGTGTGTTTGTGTGCGTTAGTGTGTGTGCCAACGTGCGTGTGTGCATGTGTGTGTTTGTGTGCGTTAGTGTGTGTGCCAACATGCGTGTCTGCATGTGTGTGTTTGTGTGCGTTAGTGTGTGTGCCAACATGCGTGTCTGCATGTATGTGTTTGTGTGCGTTAGTGTGTAGTGCAACATGCGTGTCTGCATGTGTGTGTTTGTGTGCGTTAGTGTGTGTGCCAACATGCGTGTCTGCATGTATGTGTTTGTGTGCGTTAGTGTGTGTGCCAACATGCGTGTCTGCATGTGTGTGTTTGTGTGCGTTAGTGTGTGTGCCAACATGCGTGTCTGCATGTGTGTGTTTGTGTGCGTTAGTGTGTGTGCCAGCATGCGTGTCTGCATGTGTGTGTTTGTGTGCGTTAGTGTGTGTGCCAACATGCGTGTCTGCATGTGTGTGTTTGTGCGTGCAGTGTGTGTGCCAACATGCGTGTCTGCATGTGTGTGTGTTTGTGTGCATGCGTGTCTGCATGTGTGTGTTTGTGTGCGTTAGTGTGTGTGCCAACATGCGTGTCTGCATGTATGTGTTTGTGTGCTGTTAGTGTGTGTGCCAACATGCGTGTCTGCATGTATGTGTTTGTGTGCGTAGTAGTGGTGTGTGCCAACATGCGTGTCTGCATGTGTGTTTGTGTGCGTGTAGTGTGTGTGCCAACATGCGTGTCTGCATGTATGTGTTTGTGTGCGTTAGTGTGTGTGCCAACGTGCGTGTCTGCATGTATGTGTTTGTGTGCGTTAGTGTGTGTGCCAACATGCGTGTCTGCATGTGTGTGTTTGTGTGCGTTAGTGTGTGTGCCAACATGCGTGTCTGCATGTGTGTGTTTGTGTGCGTTAGTGTGTGTGCCAACGTGCGTGTCTGCATGTATGTGTTTGTGTGCGTTAGTGTGTGTGCCAACGTGCGTGTCTGCATGTGTGTGTTTGTGTGCGTTAGTGTGTGTGCCAACGTGCGTGTCTGCATGTGTGTGTGTGTGTAGGGTGGGGTTGGGAGACAGCAGGTACCACCGTGACCTTCAGCAGCTCTCCTCTGGTTTGACCATCCACACTCACAACTCCTGCTCGTCACCACTGCCTGCAGCTCATCAGTCCTCAGTGTCATCGTTACCACACTCCTGGCCATTGACATAATGACCATGACGTGAAGACGTGAAGATGATGAATGGGCTTTTCCGGTCAGGAAGCAGTGGTTGAGGTCAGAGACTCCACACTCTTTCATCTCCACATCCATGTTTCACTTTCTTCCCTCTGCCATGGTTCTCTCCTTCTTTTCACCTCTCTCTCTCCCTCTCTCCCTCTCCATGTCTCTCTCTCCCTATCCATGTCTCTCTCTCCCCTATCCATGTCTCTCTCTCCCTATCCATGTCTCTCTCTCCCTATCCATGTCTCTCTCTCCCATATCCATGTCTCTCTCTCCCTCTCCTCTCCATGTCTCTCTCTCCCTATCCATGTCTCTCTCTCCCTATCCATGTCTCTCTCTCCCTATCCATGTCTCTCTCCCTCTCCCTCTCTCTCCCTATCCATGTCTCTCTCTCCCTCTCCATGTCTCTCTCTCCCTATCCATGTCTCTCTCTCCCTATCCATGTCTCTCTCTCCCTATCCATGTCTCTCTCTCCATATCCATGTCTCTCTCTCCCTCTCTCCCTCTCCATGTCTCTCTCTCCATATCCATGTCTCTCTCTCCGTATCCATGTCTCTCTCTCCCTATCCATGTCTCTCTCTCCCTCTCTCCCTATCCATGTCTCTCTCTCCATATCCATGTCTCTCTCTCCATATCCATGTCTCTCTCTCCATATCCATGTCTCTCTCTCCCTATCCATGTCTCTCTCTCCCTCTCCATGTCTCTCTCTCCATATCCATGTCTCTCTCTCCCTCTCCATGTCTCTCTCCCTATCCATGTCTCTCTCTCCCTCTCCATG
>NW_027006768.1:0-4860 GCF_036934945.1 Oncorhynchus masou masou
CCTGTTTACCCCTGTCATTAATACATCTGTAACCCTGTGGTAAACCTCTGTCATTAATACATCAGTAACCCTGTGGTAAACCTCTGTCATTAATACATCTGTAACCCTGTGGTAAACCCCTGTCATTAATACATCAGTAACCCTGTGGTAAACCTCTGTAATTAATACATCTGTAATTAAATGATGGCATACATCAGTAACCCTGTGGTAAACCTCTGTCATTAATACATCTGTAACCCTGTGGTAAACCTCTGTCATTAATACATCTGTAACCCTGTGGTAAACCTCTGTCATTAATACATCTGTAACCCTGTGGTAAACCTCATCATTAATACATCTGTAACCACCTCTGTCCTTAATACATATGTCATTAATAACCCTGTGGTAAACCTCTGTCATTAATACATCTGTAACCCTGTGGTAAACCTCTGTCATTTATACATCTGTACATCTGTAACCCTGTGGTAAACTGTGGTAAACCTCTGTCATTAATACATCTGTAACCTGTGGTAAACCTCTGTCATTAATACATCTGTAACCCTGTGGTAAACCTCTGTCATTAATACATCTGTAACCTGGTGGCCTCTGTCATTAATACATCTGTAACCCTGTGGTAAACCTCTGTCATTAATACATCTGTAACCCTGTGGTAAACCTCTGTCATTAATACATCAGTAACCCTGTGGTAAACCTCTGTCATTAATACATCTGTAACCCTGTGGTGGTATCTGTAACCCTCTGTCATTAATACATCTGTAGCCCTGTGGTAAACCTCTGTCATTAATACATCTGTAACCCTGTGGTAAACCTCTGTCATTAATACATCAGTAACCCTGTGAAGTGGTCATTAATAAACCCTGTTTCTGTCATTAATACATCTGTAACCCTGTGGTAAACCTCTGTCATTAATACATCTGTAACCCTGTGGTAAACCTCTGTCATTAATACATCTGTAACCCTGTGGTAAACCTCTGTCATTAATACATCTGTAACCCTGTGGTAAACCTCTGTCATTAATACATCTGTAACCCTGTGGTAAACCTCTGTCATTAATACATCAGTAACCCTGTGGTAAACCTCTGTCATTAATACATATGTAACCCTGTGGTAAACCTCTGTCATTAATACATCTGTAACCTTGTGGTAAACCTCTGTCATTTCTACATCTGTAGCCCTGTGGTAAACCTCTGTCATTAATACATCTGTAACCCTGTGGTAAACCTCTGTCATTAATACATCAGTAACCCTGTGGTAAACCTCTGTCATTAATACATCAGTAACCCTGTGGTAAACCTCTGTCATTAATACATCTGTAGCCCTGTGGTAAACCTCTGTCATTAATACATCTGTAACCCTGTGGTAAACCTCTGTCATTAATACATCTGTAACCCTGTGGTAAACCTCTGTCATTAATACATCTGTAGCCCTGTGGTAAACCTCTGTCATTAATACATCAGTAACCCTGTGGTAAACCTCTGTCATTAATACATCTGTAACCCTGTGGTAAACCTCTGTAATTAATACATCTGTAACCTGGTAAACCCTACCATCATAATACATCTGTAACCTGTGGTAAACCTCTGTCATTAATACATCTGTAACCCTGTGGTAAACCCCTGTCATTAATACATCTGTAACCCTGTGGTAAACCTCTGTAATTAATACATCTGTAACCCTGTGGTAAACCTCTGTCATTAATACATCTGTAACCCTGTGGTAAACCTCTGTCATTAATACATCTGTAACCCTGTGGTAAACCCCTGTCATTAATACATCTGTAACCCTGTGGTAAACCTCTGTCATTAATACATCTGTAACCCTGTGGTAAACCTCTGTCATTAATACATCAGTAACCCTGTGGTAAACCTCTGTCGATACATCTGTAGCCCTGTGGTAAACCTCTGTCATTATTACATCTGTAACCCTGTGGTAAACCTCTGTCATTAATACATCTGTAACCCTGTGGTAAACCTCTGTCCTTAATACATCTGTAACCCTGTGGTAAACCTCTGTCATTAATACATCTGTAACCCTGTGGTAAACCTCTGTCATTAATACATCTGTAACCCTGTGGTAAACCTCTGTCATTAATACATCAGTAACCCTGTGGTAAACCTCTGTCATTAATACATCTGTAACCCTGTGGTAAACCTCTGTCATTAATACATCTGTAACCCTGTGGTAAACCTCTGTCATTAATACATCTGTAACCCTGTGTAAACCTCTGTCATCAATACATCTGTAACCTGGTAAACCTCTGTCCTTAATACATCTGTAACCCTGTGGTAAACCTCTGTCATTATTACATCTGTAACCCTGTGGTAAACCTCTGTCATTAATACATCAGTAACCCTGTGGTAAACCTCTGTCATTAATACATCAGTAACCCTGTGGTAAACCTCTGTCATTAATACATCTGTAACCCTGTGGTAAACCTCTGTCATTAATACATCAGTCTGGTAAACCCTGTCATTAAAACATCAGTAAACCTCTGTCATTAATACATCTGTAACCCTGTGGTAAACCTCTGTCATTAATACATCTGTAACCCTGTGGTAAACCTCTGTCATTAATACATCAGTAACCCTGTGGTAAACCTCTGTCATTAATACATCTGTAACCCTGTGGTAAACCTCTGTCATTAATACATCTGTAACCCTGGTAAACCTCTGTCATTAATACATCTGTAACCCTGTGGTAAACCCTGTCATTAATACATCAGTAACCCTGTGGTAAACCTCTGTCATTAATACATCAGTAACCCTGTGGTAAACCTCTGTCATTAATACATCTGTAACCCTGTGGTAAACCTCTGTCATTAATACATCTGTAACCCTGTGGTAAACCTCTGTCATTAATACATCTGTAACCCTGTGGTAAACCTCTGTCATTAATACATCTGTAACCCTGTTTACCCCTGTCATTAATACATCTGTAACCCTGTGGTAAACCTCTGTCATTAATACATCAATGCAACCTGTGGTAAACCTCTGTCTAATACATCTGTAACCCTGTGGTAAACCTCTGTCATTAATACATCTGTAACCCTGTGGTAAACCTCTGTCATTAATACATCTGTAACCCTGTGGTAAACCTCTGTCATTAATACATCTGTAACCCTGTGGTAAACCTCTGTCATTAATACATCTGTAACCCTGTTTACCCCTGTCATTAATACATCTGTAACCCTGTGGTAAACCTCTGTCATTAATACATCTGTAACCCTGTGGTAAACCTCTGTCATTAATACATCTGTAACCCTGTGGTAAACCTCTGTCTGTGGTAAACCTCTGTCATTAATACATCAGTAACCCTGTGGTAAACCTCTGTCATTAATACATCAGTAACCCTGTGGTAAACCTCTGTCATTAATACATCTGTAGCCCTGTGGTAAACCTCTGTCATTAATACATCTGTAACCCTGTGGTAAACCTCTGTCATTAATACATCTGTAACCCTGTGGTAAACCTCTGTCATTAATACATCTGTAACCCTGTGGTAAACCTCTGTCATTAATACATCTGTAACCTGTAGTAGAGAAACCTCTGTAATTAATACATCTGTAACCTGTGGTAAACCTCTGTCATTAATACATCTGTAACCCTGTGGTAAACCTCTGTCATTAATACATCTGTAACCCTGTGGTAAACCTCTGTCATTAATACATATGTAACCCTGTGGTAAACCTCTGTAATTAATACATCTGTAACCCTCATGGTAAACCTCTGTCATTAATACATCAACCCTGTGGTAAACCTCTGTCATTAATACATCTAACCCTGTGGTAAACCCCTGTCATTATTACATCTGTAACCCTGTGGTAAACCTCTGTAATTAATGCATCACCTTTGACTGTGGTAAACCTCTGTCATTAATACATCAGTAACCTGTGGTAAACCTCTGTCATTAGCCATCTGTAACCCTGTGGTAAACCTCATCATTATTACATCTGTAACCCTGTGGTAAACCTCTGTCATTAATACATCTGTAACCCTGTGGTAGCTCTGTCATTAATACATCTGTAACCTGTGGTAAACCTCTGTCATTAATACATCTGTAACCCTGTGGTAAACCTCCATCTTTTAATACATCTGTAACCCTGTGGTAAACCTCTGTCATTATTACATCTGTAACCTGTGGTAAACCTCTGTCATTAATACATCAGTAACCCTGTGGTAAACCTCTGTCATTAATACATCAGTAACCCTGTGGTAAACCTCATCATTAATACATCTGTAACCCTGTATGCAGTGAAGCCTCTGTCATTAATACATCTGTAACCCTGGTAAACCTCTGTCATTAATACATCATGTACTCCCTACTCAAAATGAAACACAGTAAACAACATCATGTACTCCCTACTCAAAATGAAACACAGTAAACAACATCATGTACTCCCTACTCAAAATGAAACACAGTAAACAACATCATGTACTCCCTACTCAAAATGAAACACAGTAATAAACATCATACTCCCCTACTCAAAATGAAACACAGTAAACAACATCATGTACCCTACTCACAAAATGAAACACAGTAATAAACATCATGCAATTCTCTACTCAAAATGTTCAGTAAACACTGCTGTACCTCATCAAAATGAAACACAGTAAACAACATCATGTACTCCCTACTCAAAATGAAACACAGTAAACAACATCATGTACTCCCTACTCAAAATGAAACACAGTAATAAACATCATGTACTCCCTACTCAAAATGAAACACAGTAATCAACATCATGTACTCCCTACTCAAAATGAAACACAGTAATCAACATCATGTACTCCCTACTCAAAATGAAACACAGTAATCAACATCACCTGGCCCTCTACTCAAAACGAAACACAGTAATCAACA
>NW_027006768.1:5360-12860 GCF_036934945.1 Oncorhynchus masou masou
TGTATGGGCATTTATGGACCAGGGTCCCTGTATAGGGCATTACTATGGACCAGGGTCCCTGTATAGGGCATTACTATGGACCAGGGTCCCTGTATAGGCATTACTATGGACCAGGGTCCCTGCATAGGGCATTACTATGGACCAGGGTCCCTGTATAGGGCATTACTATGGACCAGGGTCCCTGTATAGGGCATTACTATGGACCCAGGGTCCTGTATAGGGCATTACTATGGACCAGGGTCCCTGTATAGGGCATTACTATGGACCAGGGTCCCTGTATAGGGCATTACTATGGACCAGGGTCCCTGTATAGGGCATTACCCCTGTATAGGGCATTACTATGGACCAGGGTCCCTGTATAGGGCATTACTATGGACCAGGGTCCCTGTATAGGCATTACTATGGACCAGGGTCCCTGTATAGGGCATTACTATGGACCAGGGTCCCTGTATAGGGCATTACTATGGACCAGGGTCCCTGTATAGGGCATTACTATGGACCAGGGTCCCTGTATAGGGCATTACTATGGACCAGGGTCCCTGTATAGGGCATTACTATGGACCAGGGTCCCTGTATAGGGCATTACTATGGACCAGGGTCCCTGTATAGGGCATTATAGGACCAGGGTCCCTGTATTACTATGGACCAGGGTCCCTGTATAGGGCATTACTATGGACCAGGGTCCCTACTATGGACCAGGGTCCCTGTATAGGGCATTACTATGGACCAGGGTCCCTGTATAGGGCATTACTATGGACCAGGGTCCCTGTATAGGGCATTACTATGGACCAGGGTCCCTGTATAGGGGACCAGGGTCCCTGTATAGGGCATTACTATGGACCAGGGTCCCTGTATAGGGCATTACTATGGACCAGGGTCCCTGTATAGGGCATTCCCTGTACTATGGACCAGGGTCCCTGGACCAGGGTCCCTGTATTACTATGGACCAGGGTCATTACTATGGACCAGGGTCCCTGTATAGGGCATTACTATGGACCAGGGTCCCTGTATAGGGCATTACTATGGACCAGGGTCCCTGTATAGGGCATTACTATGGACCAGGGTCCCTGTATAGGGCATTACTATGGACCAGGGTCCCTGTATAGGGCATTACTATGGACCAGGGTCCCTGTATAGGGCATTACTATGGACCAGGGTCCCTGTATAGGGCATTACTATGGACCAGGGTCCCTGTATAGGGCATTACTATGGACCAGGGTCCCTGTATAGGGCATTACTATGGACCAGGGTCCCTGTATAGGGCATTACTATGGACCAGGGTCCCTGTATAGGGGACCAGGGTCCCTGTATAGGGCATTACTATGGACCAGGGTCCCTGTATAGGGCATTACTATGGACCAGGGTCCCTGTATAGGGCATTACTATGGACCAGGGTCCTGTATAGGGCATTACTATGGACCAGGGTCCCTGTATAGGGCATTACTATGGACCAGGGTCCCTGTATAGGGCATTACTATGGACCAGGGTCCCTGTATAGGGCATTACTATGGACCAGGGTCCCTGTATAGGGCATTACTATGGACCAGGGTCCCTGTATAGGGCATTACTATGGACCAGGGTCCCTGTATAGGGCATTACTATGGACCAGGGTCCCTGTATTACTATGGCTTATACCAGGGTCCCTGTATAGGATTACTATGGACCAGGGTCCCTGTATAGGGCATTACTATGGACCAGGGTCCCTGTATAGGGCATTACTATGGACCAGGGTCCCTGTATAGGGCATTACTATGGACCAGGGTCCCTGTATAGGGCATTACTATGGACCAGGGTCCCTGTATAGGGCATTACTATGGACCAGGGTCCCTGTATAGGGCATTACTATGGACCAGGGTCCCTGTATAGGGCATTACTATGGACCAGGGTCCAGGGTTACTATGGACCAGGGTCCCTGTATAGGGCATTACTATGGACCAGGGTCCCTGTATAGGGCATTACTATGGACCAGGGTCCCTGTATAGGGCATTACTATGGACCAGGGTCCCTGTATAGGGCATTACTATGGACCAGGGTCCCTGTATAGGGCATTACTATGGACCAGGGTCCCTGTATAGGGCATTACTATGGACCAGGGTCCCTGTATAGGGCATTACTATGGACCAGGGTCCCTGTATAGGGCATTACTATGGACCAGGGTCCCTGTATAGGGCATTACTATGGACCAGGGTCCCTGTATAGGGCATTACTATGGACCAGGGTCCCTGTATAGGGCATTACTATGGACCAGGGTCCCTGTATAGGGCATTACTATGGACCAGGGTCCCTGTATAGGGCATTACTATGGACCAGGGTCCCTGTTATAGGACCAGGGTCCATTTATAGGGCATTACTATGGACCAGGGTCCCTGTATAGGGCATTACTATGGACCAGGGTCCCTGTATAGGGCATTACTATGGACCAGGGTCCCTGTATAGGGCATTACTATGGACCAGGGTCCCTGTATAGGGCATTACTATGGACCAGGGTCCCTGTATAGGGCATTACTATGGACCAGGGTCCCTGTATAGGGCATTACTATGGACCAGGGTCCCTGTATAGGGCATTACTATGGACCAGGGTCCCTGTATAGGGCATTACTATGGACCAGGGTCCCTGTATAGGGCATTACTATGGACCAGGGTCCCTGTATAGGGCATTACTATGGACCAGGGTCCCTGTATAGGGCATTACTATGGACCAGGGTCCCTGTATAGGGCATTACTATGGACCAGGGTCCCTGTATAGGGCATTACTATGGACCAGGGTCCCTGTATATTACTATGGACCAGGGTCCCTGTATAGGGCATTACTATGGACCAGGGTCCCTGTATAGGGCATTACTATGGACCAGGGTCCCTGTATTACTATGGACCAGGGTCCCTGTATAGGGCATTACTATGGACCAGGGTCCCTGTATAGGGCATTACTATGGACCAGGGTCCCTGTATAGGGCATTACTATGGACCAGGGTCCCTGTATAGGGCATTACTATGGACCAGGGTCCCTGTATAGGGCATTACTATGGACCAGGGTCCCTGTATATAGGGCATTACTATGGACCAGGGTCCCTATATAGGGCATTACTATGGACCAGGGTCCCTGTATAGGGCATTACTATGGACCAGGGTCCCTGTATAAGGCATTACTATGGACCAGGGTCCCTGTATAAGGCATTACTATGGACCAGGGTCCCTGTATAGGGCATTACTATGGACCAGGGTCCCTGTATAGGGCATTACTATGGACCAGGGTCCCTGTATTTACTATGGACCAGTGTCCCTGTATAGGGCATTACTATGGACCAGGGTCCCTGTATAGGGCATTACTATGGACCAGGGTCCCTGTATAGGGCATTACTATGGACCAGGGTCCCTGTATAGGGCATTATACTTCTGACATGGTATCACTCTATCAATACATACCTAGAACCACTTCTGACATGGTATCACTCTCTATCAATACATACCTAGAACCACTTCTGACATGGTATCACTCTCTCTAACAATACATACCTAGAACCACTTCTGACATGGGTCCCTGTCAGCTGCCCACTGCACTGAGGCTAGGGAACACGGTCACCACCGACAAATCCATGATTATTGAAAACTTCAACAAGCAATCCTCAACGGCTGGCCATGCCTTCCGCCTGGCTACTCCAACCTCGACCAACAGCTCCGACCCCCCCGCAGCTCCTCTCCCAAGCCTCTCCAGGTTCTCCTTTACCCAAATCCAGATAGCAGATGTTCTGAAAGAGCTGCAAAACCTGGACCCGTATAAATCAGCTGGGCTTGACAATCTGGACCCTCTATTTCTGAAACTATCCGCCGCCATTGTCGCAACCCCTATTACCAGCCTGTTCAACCTCTCTTTCATATCGTCTGAGATCCCCAAGGACTGGAAAGCTGCCGCAGTCATCCCCCTCTTCAAAGGGGGAGACACCCTGGACCCAAACTGTTACAGACCTATATCCATTCTGCCTTGCCTATCTAAGGTCTTCGAAAGCCAAGTCAACAAACAGGTCACTGACCATCTCGAATCCCACCGTACCTTCTCCGCTGTGCAATCTGGTTTCCGAGCCGGTCACGGGTGCACCTCAGCCAAACTCAAGGTACTAAACGACATCATAACCGCCATCGATAAAAGACAGTACTGTGCAGCCGTCTTCATCGACCTTGCCAAGGCTTTCGACTCTGTCAATCACCATATTCTTATCGGCAGACTCAGTAGCCTCGGTTTTTCGGATGATTGCCTTGCCTGGTTCACCAATTACTTTGCAGACAGAGTTCAGTGTGTCAAATCGGAGGGCATGCTGTCCGGTCCTCTGGCAGTCTCTATGGGGGTGCCACAGGGTTCAATTCTCGGGCTGACTCTTTTCTCTGTAATTATCAATGATGTTGCTCTTGCTGCGGGCGATTCCCTGATCCACCTCTACGCAGACGACACCATTCTATATACTTTCGGCCCGTCATTGGACACTGTGCTATCTAACCTCCAAACGAGCTTCAATGCTCCTTCCGTGGCCTCCAACTGCTCTTAAACGCTAGTAAAACCAAATGCATGCTTTTCAACCGATCGCTGCCTGCACCCGCTTGCCCGACTAGCATCACCACACTGGACGGTTCCGACCTTGAATATGTGGACACCTATAAGTACCTAGGTGTCTGGCTAGACTGCAAACTCTCTTTCCAGACCCATATCAAACATCTCCAATCGAAAATCAAATCAAGAGTCGGCTTTCTATTCCGTAACAAAGCCTCCTTCACTCACGCTGCCAAGCTTACCCTAGTAAAACTGACTATCCTACCGATCCTCGACTTCGGCGATGTCATCTACAAAATTGCTTCCAACACTCTTCTCAGCAAACTGGATGCAGTTTATCACAGTGCCATCCGTTTTGTCACTAAAGCACCTTATACTACCCACCACTGCGACTTGTATGCTCTAGTCGGCTGGCCCTCGCTACATATTCGTCGCAAGACCCACTGGCTCCAGGTCGTCTACAAGGCCATGCTAGGTAAAGCTCCGCCTTATCTCAGTTCACTGGTCACGATGGCAACACCCATCCGTAGCACGCACTCCAGCAGGTGTATCTCACTGATCATCCCTAAAGCCAACACCTCATTCGGCCGCCTTTCGTTCCAGTACTCTGCTGCCTGTGACTGGAACGAATTGCAAAAATCGCTGAAGTTGGAGACCTTTATCTCCCTCACCAACTTCAAACATCAGCTATCTGAGCAGCTAACCGATCGCTGCAGCTGTACATAATCTATTGGTAAATAGCCCACCCATTTCCAGCTACCTCATCCCCACAGTTTTTATTTATTTTCTTTTCTGCTCTTTTGCACACCAATATCTCTACCTGTACATGATCATTTATCAATCCAGTGTTAATCTGCAATATTGTAATTATTCGCCTACCTCCTCATGCCTTTTGCACACATTGTATATAGACTCCCCTTTTTTTCTACTGTGTTATTGACTTGTTAATTGTTTACTCCACGTGTAACTCTGTGTTGTCTGTTCACACTGCTATGCTTTATCTTGGCCAGGTCGCAGTTGTAAATGAGAACTTGTTCTCAACTAGCCTACCTGGTTAAATAAAGGTGAAATAAAATAAATAAATAAAAACATGTTATCACTCTCTCTAAAAATACATACCTAGAACCACTTCTGACATGGTATCACTCTCTCTAACAATACATACCTAGAACCACTTCTGACATGGTATCACACTCTCTATCAATACATACCTAGAACCACTTCTGACATGGTATCACTCTCTATCAATACATACCTAGAACCACTTCTGACATATCACTCTCTCTATCAATACATATCTAGAACCACTTCTGACATGGTATCACTCTCTCTAACAATACATACCTAGAACCACTTCTGACATGGTATCACTCTCTCTAACAATACATACCTAGAACCACTTCTGACATGGTATCACACTCTCTATCAATACATACCTAGAACCACTTCTGACATGGTATCACTCTCTCTAACAATACATACCTAGAACCACTTCTGACATGGTATCACACTCTCTATCAATACATACCTAGAACCACTTCTGACATATCACTCTCTCTATCAATACATATCTAGAACCACTTCTGACATGGTATCACTCTCTCTAACAATACATACCTAGAACCACTTCTGACATGGTATCACTCTCTCTAACAATACATACCTAGAACCACTTCTGACATGGTATCACTCTCTATCAATACATACCTAGAACCACTTCTGACATGGTATCACACTCTCTATCAATACATACCTAGAACCACTTCTGACATGGTATCACTCTCTATCAATACATACCTAGAACCACTTCTGACATGGTATCACTCTCTATCAATACATACCTAGAACCACTTCTGACATGGTATCACTCTCTCTAGCAATACATATCTAGAACCACTTCTGACATGGTATCACTCTCTCTAACAATACATACCTAGAACCACTTCTGACATGGTATCACTCTCTCTAACAATACATACCTAGAACCACTTCTGACATGGTATCACTCTCTATCAATACATACCTAGAACCACTTCTGACATGGTATCACTCTCTCTAACAATACATACCTAGAACCACTTCTGACATGGTATCACTCTCTCTAACAATACATACCTAGAACCACTTCTGACATGGTATCACTCTCTCTAACAATACATACCTAGAACCACTTCTGACATGGTATCACTCTCTCCAACCATACATACCTAGAACCACTTCTGACATGGTATCACTCTCTCCAACCATACATACCTAGAACCACTTCTGACATGGTATCACTCTCTCTAACAATACATACCTAGAACCACTTCTGACATGGTATCACTCTCTAACCATACATACCTAGAACCACTTCTGACATGGTATCACTCTCTAACCATACATACCTAGAACAAACTCTGACATTTAGGTGTCTGCCAGACAGTACTATAAATGTATGGTTAGTTAGTCAGTAGTACTATAAATGTATGGTTAGTTAGTCAGTAGTACTATAAAGGTATGGTTAGTTAGTCAGTAGTACTATAAAGGTATGGTTAGTTAGTCAGTAGTACTACAAAGCTATGATTACTATTCAGTAGTACTATAAAGGTATGTTTAGTTAGTCACTAGTAATATTAAGGTATGGTTAGTTAGTCAGTAGTACTATAAAGGTATGGTTAGTTAGTCAGTAGTACTATAAAGGTATGGTTAGTTAGTCAGTAGTACTATAAAGGTATGATTAGTTAGTCAGTAGTCATTAGTATTGAGTAATGTTAGTCAGTAGTATCGAGTAAGGTTAGTCAGTAGTATCGAGTAAGTTTAGTCAGTAGTATTGAGTAATGTTAGTCAGTAGTATCGAGTAATGTTAGTCAGTAGTATCGAGTAATGTTAGTCAGTAGTATCGAGTAATGTTAGTCAGTAGTATCGAGTAAGTTTAGTCAGTAGTATTGAGTAATGTTAGTCAGTAGTATCGAGTAATG
>NW_027006768.1:15360-22860 GCF_036934945.1 Oncorhynchus masou masou
TACATCTGTAACCCTGTGGTAAACCTCTGTCATTAATACATCTGTAACCCTGTCATTAATACATCTGTAACCCTGGTAAACCTCTGTCATTAATACATCTGTAACCCTGTGGTAAACCTCTGTCATTAATACATCAGTAACCCTGTGGTAAACCTCTGTCATTAATACATCTGTAAAACCCTGTCATTAATACATCTGTAACCCTGTTTACCCCTGTCATTAATACATCTGTAACCCTGTGGTAAACCTCTGTCATTAATACATCTGTAACCCTGTGGTAAACCTCTGTCATTAATACATCTGTAACCCTGTGGTAAACCTCTGTCATTAATACATCTGTAACCCTGTGGTAAACCTCTGTCATTAATACATCTGTAACCCTGTGGTAAACCTCTGTCATTAATACATCTGTAACCCTGTGGTAAACCTCTGTCATTAATACATCTGTAACCCTGTGGTAAACCTCTGTCATTAATACATCTGTAACCCTGTGGTAAACCTCTGTCATTAATACATCTGTAACCCTGTGGTAAACCTCTGTCATTAATACATCTGTAACCCTGTGGTAAACCTCTGTCATTAATACATCTGTAATAAAAACATCTGTAACCCTGTGGTAAACCTCTGTCATTAATACATCTGTAACCCTGTGGTAAACCTCTGTCATTAATACATCTGTAACCCTGTGGTAAACCTCTGTCATTAATACATCTGTAACCCTGTGGTAAACCTCTGTCATTAATACATCTGTAACCTCTGTGGTAAACCTCTGTCATTAATACATCTGTAACCCTGTGGTAGGCAACCTCTGTCAACCTCTGTCATTAATACATCTGTAACCCTGTGGTAAACCTCTGTCATTAATACATCTGTAACCCTGTGGTAAACCTCTGTCATTAATACATCTGTAACCCTGTGGTAAACCTCTGTCATTAATACATCTGTAACCCTGTGGTAAACCTCTGTAATTTGGACACTGTGGGAAAGCCTGTCAAAATCTTGTGAAGTGCTGAAATCTGCACTCTTCTACAATATCTGTAACCCTGTTTCCAGGATGAGGTAATAAACCTCTGTCATTAATACATCTGTATCCCAGAAACCTGGTTATACATCTGTAACCCTGTGGTAAACCTCTGTCATTAATACATCTGTAACTATATTTAATACATCTGAACCCTGGACCAAAACATTAATACATCTGTAACCCTGTCTGCATTAATACATCTGTAACCCTCCCCCTCTGTCATTAACACTTTCCCATTAATACATCAACCCTGTGGTAAACCTCTGTCATTAATACATCATCTAACCCTGAAACCTCTGTCATTAATACATCTGTAACCCTGTGGTAAACTCTGTCAAAACATCTGTAACACAAAACGTCATTAATACAAACACCACAGACATTAAACATCAGTAATCAACATCATGTAAACTCCCATTAATACTCAAAATGAAACACAGTAAACAACATCATGTAATCCCTACTCTGTAACCCTGTGGTAAACCTCTGTCAATGAAACACTGTAAACAACATCATGTACTCCCTAAACTCAAAACATGAAACACAGTAAACAACATCATAACCCTGTGGTAAACCTCTGTCATTAATACTCCCTATTAATCAAAACCCTGAAACCTCAGTAATAAACATCATGTACTCCCTAAACTCAAAATGAAACATCAGTAAACAACATCATGTACTCCCTACTCAAAATGAAACACAGTAAACAACATCATGTACTCCCTACTCAAAACCCTGAAACACAGTAATTACAACATCATGTACTCCCTACTCAAAATGAAACACAGTAATAAACATCATGTACTTAATACATCAAAACCCTGAAACACAGTAATTAACATCACCTGGCCCTCTCTGCTGTGGTAAACCTCTGTCATCTGTAACCCTGTGCCCTCATCAGTAACCCTGTCTTAATACATCTGGAACACCTGGCCTCTCATTAATACTGCTCAGGGTCAACCTCTGTCATTAATGCTCTGTAACCCTGGCCCTCTATGAATCATCTGTCACCCTGTGGTAAACCTGGCCCTCTGCATTAATATCTGTAACCTGGCCCTCTCATGAATCATCTGTAACACCTGTGCCCTCTCAAAAGTAATAAATCTCGGGATCACCTGGCCCTCTCTGCTCGGGATCACCTGGCCCTCTGCTCAGGGTAACCTGGCCCTCTCATGCATCTGGATCACCTGGCCCTCTCAAAATGAAACACAGGATCACCTGTACCCTCTCTTAATCAGGATCACCTGGCCCTCATGCTCAGGGTCACCTGGCCCTCTCTGCTCATCATGTACTCCCTACTCAAAATGAAACACAGTAGGATCACCTGGCCCTCTCACATAATCAACCTGGCCCTCTCAAAATGAATCAGGATCACCTGGCCCTCTCTGCATCGGGATCACCTGGCCCTCTCTGCTCAGGGTCACCTGGCCCTCTGCTCGGGATCACCTGGCCCTCTGCTCAGGATCACCTGGCCCTCTCTGCTCGGGATCACCTGGCCCTCTCTGCTCAGGATCACCTGGCCCTCTCTGCTCGGGATCACCTGGCCCTCTCTGCTCGGTATCACCTGGCCCTCTCTGCTCGGGATCACCTGGCCCTCTCTGCTCTGGCTGAAAAATATTGTAATGTAAGTTGTTCAGGAAATTAAGCTGGGCAGTGTTGCATGGTCCAAGGGTAGCATGGCGGTAGAGTACCCCATTGTGGCTCATTGCTGCACATATGATGACATTTCCCCGCGCTGGACGGGTACCTCAATGATGGCCCGTTGACCAATGATGTTCCTTCCCCTCTTCCTCGTCTTCGCTAAATTGAAATTTTTACATATTCCCACAGTTTTATGGTATTATTTTCATCTACCATTTGCACAATGGCAGTTTCCTGTCGGTCTGTAGACAGACGTGTTCTACCACCATGTGGTGGTCGTCTTCCAGTTCTACAAACACAAAACAGCATCCTGTACAGTAAACACTACAGTAATACAGTATACAAGATAAACAGTACAGTAAACACTACATTAATACAGTATACAAGATAAACAGTACAGTAAACACTACATTAATACAGTATACAAGATAAACAGTACAGTAAACACTACATTAATACAGTATACAAGATAAACAGTACAGTAAACACTACAGTAATACAGTATACAAGATAAACAGTAAACACTACAATATAGTACCGTAAACACTACAGTAATACAGTATACAAGATAAACAGTACAGTAAACACTACAGTAATACAGTATACAAGATAAACAGTACAGTAAACACTACATTAATACAGTGTACAAGATAAACAGTACAGTAAACACTACAGTAATACATAATACAAGATAAACAGTACAGTAAACACTACAGTAATACAGTATACAAGATAAACAGTACAGTAAACACTACAGTAATACAGTATACAAGATAAACAGTACCGTAAACACTACAGTAATACAGTATACAAGATAAACAGTACAGTAAACACTACAGTAATACAGTATACAAGATAAACAGTACAGTAAACACTACAGTAATACAGTATACAAGATAAACAGTGCAGTAAACACTACAGTAATACAGTATACAAGATAAACAGTACAGTAAACACTACATTAATACAGTATACAAGATAAACAGTACAGTAAACACGATAAACAGTACAGTAAACACTACAGTAATACAGTATACAAGATAAACATGTTACAAAGTAGTATAGCTCCCTTATTTCATTACATACAGTAATACATGAAACATTGACTTTGTTTCCCCTTACAGTATGTATTGGAATCTACAGTCTTTACTGTGCTTTATGTTGCACTACTGTCAAGTAGTAAAAGTAGTAGAGAGTTCCAATGTCTGCAGTACGTATCTATTCTCATTTTGGAACGTTCGGCTGATGGATGCCCAGGTGAAGTGGCTCAGATTGGGCTGCACTCTCTGCCCAGCCTCTCTCAAAGCCAAACCATGGTTGACCACATGGTCCACCACAGTCGCCCGAATTTCATCAGAGATTACTCTCCTTGTTCTTGGTCTTCGTCCACCTCCACCGGTACCCCACCCCCACCTCCATCTCCACCAGTACCCCACCCCCACCTCCACCTCCACTGGTACCCCCACCCCCACCTCCACCGGTACCCCACCCCCACCTCTACCTCCACCGGTACCCCACCCCCACCTCCACCACTACCTCCACCGGTACCCCACCTCCACCGGTACCCCACCCCCACCTCCACCTCTACCTCCACCTCCACCGGTACCCCACCCCCACCTCCACCTCTACCTCCACCGGTACCCCATCCCACTTCCACCTCTACCTCCACCGGTACCCCACCTCTACCTCCATGAGGTCTTGAGAGGACCATTCATGTACTTGTAGTTTATGAGGTGATGAGTTTTTCTTGTGTGTGTGATGGTGACTGATATGAACAGGTGAGAGAAGAGAAGAAGTACAGTTACGTGTTAACACGCTCCAGTTACTGTAATCTGGAGATGTAAAGGAGCAGGACACCTTTACTGTGTCCATTTACTGTAATCTGGAGATGTAAAGGACCAGGACACCTTTAATGTGTCCATTTACTGTAATCTGGAGATGTAAAGGACCAAAACACCTTTACTGTGTCCATTTACTGTAATCTGGAGATGTAAAGGACCAAAAGTCAAAGTCATCTCCAGTAAGCCTGCTGAGAAAACTGTTTCCAACTTCCTGAAGAAAATGGGTTTTCTGTTGGAACATGCCTGGGTGTATATGGATTCAGATGAACACAGAGCACACACACGCATGCACACAAGGAAACACACACCCTCCCTATATCTGGCCTTGTGTGTGAGTGTGTGTGATGAGATAAGGGGATGACAGTGTCATTGTGGTGGTTCTGGTGAGACTGACTGACATGGCAAGCTCTTCAGTAATCTTCATAATCCATCTGAACACAATGGCTGCCCCCTGACCTTCCCTGGCCCACACACACTAGAAGAGGTACACACACACTAGAAGAGGTACACACACACTAGAAGAGGTACACACACACACACACACACACACACACAAGAAGAGGTACACACACACATACACACACACACACACACAAGAAGAGGTACACACACACACAAGAAGAGGTACACACACACAAGAAGAGGTACACACACACACACACAAGAAGAGGTACACACACACCACACACACACACACACACACACACACACACACACACATGGACGCAAGCACACACACACACTCACTCACAGACACAGACAGACTCACTGGCGCAGGCACGTGGGCTTGCACACACACCACTTGTAGCCTATACTTGTTAAACTGTACATTACACGTGTATCTTGACTACCGGCTGGCAGGAAGGTACAGAAACCGCCTTAGGTCGAGTAGTTACAACCCGTGATACCCTATCGCTGTTGCACAGTGAAAGAATGCAACTTTACAAACTAGCCATTCAGCCTGGAACCGCAGGAGATTCAGGACATCTGCCCGCGTCGTGCCACGTCCTTTCAGAACGTCGTGTGCTCGTGCTGAACTCTCCGCATAAGACTATTGTCTCGTCTGGTCATGCAGAAAAGCACTTGTTCTGGCGGTAGATATTCTGATGCTAATTCCAATGGCAGTAAACAGATGTTGTGTTGAAGCTGCCATGTTATCCATATGTTTGGGGTGTATAAAAGGATGTTTAAAACGCTGTCATAATATTTGCTTTTGTATTTCAGCGGGTTGGATAGAGGATTCGGCTCCTTCGCCAGTGACATAAATTGATTTCCCTCAACAATTCCAGCCTGTTAAAGTAAAGAAATAACAATTGAAATGTAGATTTTTAAAATTATTTTATGTAAAAAAAAGTATATAATATTTTCAAGTTTTAAATATTAAACACGAAACACTTATAACACAGTTATAATCAGCCTACACTATAAGGTGACTATTACGCACGTAGCCATGATGTGTGAAGGGTTTATTGGCCTATAACTCCTCATTGGAAATAAAGCAGCAGATAATTATCTCTCACTACAGTCTTCTAGGATTGGTCGGCTCTACTGTCAATCATACGCCCCAAGCCTAAACGGGATGAATGGGATGTAGCCTACTCATCTATTCACCGTAGTGCGCTCCCTCTCGCTCACACGCCTGTTGGCCAAGTGATGGGAGACAACGATCGACACTTTGTTTTTACGCACAGGGCGCGGACACACCTGACCTGAGTATCTTTTCGTTTCGTTTGGAATTGCGAATGAATGGAGCTGGAAATTAGATTCATTCATCACTAAATAATAAGAAGTCCGTTATAAGCAGCGTAGAGGCAAGTTGTGGAATTATGTCAATTATACCAGGATTTTTGCAGTGGAAGAGGAGCGAATAACTTTAGCCAATATGCGTTTTTGGATTATGCCTCGACTCGCCCGACTGTCCTATGGAATATAGCCCAATATATCAGAACCTGCATTTTGTCTCATCATCCCCCGTGAAGAATAAACTATTTGTTTTCTGCATCATGTTGTCCCTGTGGGTGTATATGATATATTGCTGCGTCGGATACTGTTCAACCATGCCAAGTGTGACGGTCAGTACAGCCAGCAGTAAACATTCACAACATCTCGAAACAGTTGACCCGAACAGAACTCAACCCCGACTCCAAAACGAAGAGGACTTGGAATCCGAACACCGAGAAGATCCGTTAGATTCCTTACATCCGTTATTCGGCGCATCATCCAGGGACGTGTTAAATAATGAGAATGATTTGGACAGCAGAGGAGGGGAGGACTGGGATGAGATTCGAAGCGAGCAGAGGACGTTGGATAATAATGGCTTGTCAAGTCTCTTTAACGAGTCAGGGCCGGTGGAGAGTAAGAAGTTGCCCCAGGCGATTATCATCGGGGTGAAGAAGGGAGGCACACGGGCGCTGCTGGAGTTCCTCCGCGTGCATCCCGACATTAGAGCTGTTGGGGCCGAGCCGCACTTCTTTGATCGGAACTATGACAAGGGGCTGGAGTGGTACAGGTACATTTCATACACTTAATAACGTTAACTGATCAGAATATAAACGAATTATGTATATACTACTAAAATAATTCATAATTTGCCATTTACTTGAGCCCATCTATTTAATTTAATTTATTATGTATCCCATCTTCATTTCTAGGCGACTATTCAGTCTATAACACATACATATGTCATAGGTTGGCTGGTCGATTAATGGGTTTCTGAGAAACACCGTTATTTTTAGAGACTCGCAAAGAACATCAAACAAAACCTCAAGGCTGTCAGGGAAGAACATCTCCGTTCAGAATATTATGTTCGCTGGCCTCTACATCTCTTCACGTCGCTACTGGAGGACTGATTCATACAGTGTCTTTAAACACACCTCTAAGATAACACGCAACACTAAGATTAGATGGACATATGGCCATTGTGCTGAGTGGAAAAAAAATAACCAGATTGATTAGCATGGATTTAAACACACACACACACACACACATGGACAT
>NW_027006768.1:25360-85041 GCF_036934945.1 Oncorhynchus masou masou
ACAGCTTTCATTCAGTTTGACAGTTCCTTCTAGAGCTCAGACAAACATTCTACAGCTTCCATTCAGTTTGACAGTTCCTTCTGGAGCTCAGACAAATATTCTATAGCTTCCATTCAGTTTGACAGTTCCTTCTGGAGCTCAGACAAACATTCTATAGCTTCCATTCAGTTTGACAGTTCCTTCTAGAGCTCAGACAAACATTCTACAGCTTTCATTCAGTTTGACAGTTCCTTCTAGAGCTCAGACAAACATTCTACAGCTTTCATTCAGTTTGACAGTTCCTTCTGGAGCTCAGAGAAACATTATAGAGCTTCTATTCAGTTTTTCTTCTGGAGTTTAGACCCAAACAGCACATGGTTTACTGCCAGGAGTAAACAGACTAAATCATGACATCATCCCCTAGCAGCCAGAAGCATCGTAATTCAATTGAGTGCTCCCGGTTCCAGGGATTGATTCTTAGGCTGTAATTCCCTTTATGACAACACAGCTTTAACCATGCTTGGTTCCCAAATGACACCCTATTCCCTATATAGAGCACTACTTCTGACCGGAGCACATAGAGCTCATATCACACTATGTAGGGCATAGGGTGCCACTTGGGACACGGACAATGAGTTAATTTCAAATTCCAGGGATCCAAAGCTATAGGAACAGTGAACAGTTTGTCCAGTGTTCATGTGTGGTTGTAATGATCAATATCTCAGTGCATCTCAGTGAGTTCCCATTGTTAGCTAGACCTGTTGTAACCCACAGCATCACAACAGACCTCTCTCTGTTCTGAACAACTATAACCTGTTCCTGATTCAATCATTGACATGACCTCCATAAAGTATCAGAGTGATATGTAAAGTTCAATCATTTCAGGAATTCTGCGGTTTTTAATTGAAGACTGAAAGACAGCAGATGAGACACTTTGTCAACATTGAAACGTGTACCTTTGTTGGTTTCTTTGAGGAGCCGTCTAAATGGACTTGAGCCATATAAATGGACTTGAGCCATCTAAATGGACTTGAGCCGTCTAAATGGACTTGAGCCATCTAAATGGACTTGAGCCGTCTAAATGGACTTGAGCCGTCTAAATGGACTTGAGCCGTCTAAATGGACTTGAGCCGTCTAAATGGACTTGAGCCATCTAAATGGACTTGAGCCGTCTAAATGGACTTGAGCCATCTAAATGGACTTGAGCCGTCTAAATGGACTTGAGCCGTCTAAATGGACTTGAGCCGTCTAAATGGACTTGAGCCATCTAAATGGACTTGAGCCATCTAAATGGACTTGAGCCGTCTAAATGGACTTGAGCCATCTAAATGGACTTGAGCCGTCTAAATGGACTTGAGCCGTCTAAATGGACTTGAGCCATCTAAATGGACTTGAGCCGTCTAAATGGACTTGAGCCGTCTAAATGGACTTGAGCCGTCTAAATGGACTTGAGCCATCTAAATGGACTTGAGCCGTCTAAATGGACTTGAGCCATCTAAATGGACTTGAGCCATCTGAATGGACTTGAGCCGTCTAAATGGACTTGAGACATCTAAATGGACTTGAGCCATGGAGATTAGCAGTCAATGTCAACGGCTCCTTAATGCTACGAGTTCAACGCTGTCTTCATCAACCTCTCTTCATAACTCTACAATGGAAGAAGACATGGGAGCCACGTTCAAACGACTTCTGGGTTCAGCTGCTCCAAGAGTTTCCAGACAGATTTAGGAGACTTGTGTTGAGGTTGACCAACGCACTGTGACGGGGTGCATCTTCACTGACTGAGAAAAGAAGAGATGACATTCATCAAGGAACGGACAGTTTCTCCCTCTGGTGGTTTATGGAGTCTTGAAGCATCATATTTCATGCAGGTTCATGACTGTGTAGGTCTACAGTGAGTATCCACAGTGGAGAAACACAGTGCAGGTTCATGACTGTGTAGGTCTACAGTGAGGATCCACAGTGGAGAAACACAGTGCAGGTTCATGACTGTGTAGGTCTACAGTGAGTATCCACAGTGGAGAAACACAGTGCAGGTGTGTATGTAGGATGTAATGAAAGAACCCTGTATCTGATTGCCTGGAGTGGTTGTTAGGTTAATTAAAAGCCCTCAGCTTGAGTAACGCCCAGCCAGACCATTCAGACCCCAGTCAGACCCCAGCCAGACCATTCAGACCCCAGTCAGACCAGAGCACCAAGACCTCAGACAGCCAAGGAACACTACAGCCACCCCTTAATGATGCTTCTGTTCAGGGACTAGGGAGGGAGGGAGGGAGGGAGTGAGGGAGAGGGAGGGAGGGAGGGAGGGAGGGAGGGAGGGAGGGAGGGAGGGAGGGAGTGAGGGAGAGGGAGGGAGGGAGGGGAAACCCCACAGGTCTCTGTACTAATGACCATCACTAGTGACCGTCACCACCCTGGATCAACAGAGTCATCTCCCTCTACTCTGTCTTTTAGTGAAGTCACAGTGGATGGAGGGAGGGCCGAGGTCACATGGTCCTCCACATACCAACCAGTAAACTTACTGTTAAAACATTCTAGATGATCAGAAAGGGTGCCAGTTATTCAGGGTTACTTGAGCAGGCCCAACTCGTTCACCATGGAGGACAGTCCTTTTACCATGAGGTCAGTGATTTCAGTGTTGGTCCTAACTTTATCCTTAGGAGGGGATGGACAGGGAGAGGGTATGGTGTGGCTTGACTAACTCTCGTAAAGCCTCCACCACTGAGCTTGGGGAGAGGAGGTGCAGGGGAGGGGAGAGAGGTGGCTGAGGAGCAGCTCTGCTGGGTGGCCTGGTTCAGGCCCGTCCCCCGTGGAGGCATGGATCTCTGCTGCCCACATCTCCACACTGTTGGTCCAACACCCTGCAGTCTAGAGCCACACAGAGAGGACAGGCCATACACATAGAATAACTACAACACACAATATGGTCGCCTTGAAAGGGGATTCTCATCTAGTCCTTCTATTTCTATGGCCAAGGCCTGGCGCAGCGGGGACTCCGGCTACAGATATAGCCAGTTGGCCACGCTTTCATGGAATATAGACGTGCTTACACCAAGAGGCAGAAAGACAGGAGCTGCCAGACAAATTGTAGGCTGCACGCTCACACATACAGGAGGGAGGGAGGGTGGGAGAAGGGAACGTGGGAGGAGGGAACACGGGAGGAGGGAGCGCGGGAGGAGGGAGCGCGGGAGGAGGGAACGCGGGAGGAGGGAACGCGGGAGGAGGGAGGGCGGGAGGAGGGAGGGCGGGAGGAGGGAAGGCGGGAGGAAGGAGTGCGGGAGGAAGGAACTCCCAAAGGCCGTGGGAATGTTCTTTTCCATTCCAACCTTCCTCCTTTCTCCATAAGTCACTGTTTTATTTCCCAGTTAGACTTCTTGACTTATTCTCTTCTTGATACTATGAATTTAGAGAGTAGAACATTTTGAATTATTCTCTTCTTGATACAATGAATTTAGAGAGTAGAACATCTGGGCACCACATGCTGCTGGAATCAAAAGGCATGAAGTGATTCTGGAAAACGACCCCGTTCTGTTGAAATGTGACATGAAGTGATCCTGGAAAATGAACCCATTTTGTTGAAATATGATAGTGTGGGGTTTTTCTATTCTCGTCAGCTTGCTATCTCACTGACATTGTCAGAGGAAGGGAAACAGTTTTTCTAACCCTAAACAGAGCTGGGTTGGAGCTGGGTGGGAGCTGGGTGGGAGCTGGGTGGGAGCTTGGTGGGAGCTGGGTGGGAGCTGGGTGGGAGCTGGGTCGGAGCTTGGTGGGAGCTGGGTCGGAGCTGGGTGGGAGCTGGGTCGGAGCTGGGTGGGAGCTGGGTTGGAGCTTGGTGGGAGCTGGGTCGGAGCTGGGTGGGAGCTTGGTGATAGCTGGGTCGGAGCTGTGTGGGAGCTGGGTTGGAGCTTGGTGGGAGCTGGGTCGGAGCTGGATCGGAGCTGGGTGGGAGCTGGGTGGGAGCTGGGTGGGAGCTGGGTTGGAGCTGGTTTGGAGCTGGGTTTGGGATAGGTATATACAGAGAAAGATGGGGTTGAGTCCCAATTAGCACCCTATCCCCTATATAATGCACTACGTTTGACCAGAGCATTATAGGCCCTGGTCAAAAGTAGTGCCTTTTCTAGGAAATGTGCCGTTGGGGACGCAGCCAGAGACAGGGCAGTAAATTGAAAGTGAGTCTTTAGATCTGCAGTGGCGGTGGGGGTGTACAGCTGTCTGAAAGAGGAGCAGAGGAACCCCTGGGGTTTATATTAACCCTAGTGATAATAGAACAGGGCCATTTGAGGGAAACGTGATTTCTCTTCACTTTACGTTGTATGCAAATGTCCCTCAGGAGCGGGAAAGTGCTTTTTCAACTTGAATCCTTCGGAATGTTGCCTGCAAATGGAACTCTGGGATCTGGAACTCTGGGTTCTGGAACTCTGGGATCTGGAACTCTGGGTTCTGGAACTCTGGGTTCTGGAGGCCAGCAGGATGGACAGCTTGTTAACACTGAGCCTCAGTGTTCTCTATGCTGTTCTGAGGGAGCTCCCTCTCCTCCTGAGGTGTTTCAGAGGGAGAAGTTATATTTCCCTTCAGGTAGTTCATACAAGTACAAGTTCTTTTAGCTGACTACAAACCCTTAGTAGTTTTTATGGACACAGGGGAATGAAATGGTTTAAGAAGCAGGAAAGCCATCCATGTAGATTCTTCCCAGCTAAATTCAATGCATCAGCATATTGATAGGCAGGAAAAGAACAGAACATCTGTTGAGAATGAGGAACGGGCCCAACGGGGGGTGTGTAGGGCTACAGTAGGTATCGAAATATGCTGACATTTATTTCTGAACATTCCCAAAATAGTTGACTTTAGCTGACGCAGCTGTGTGAACGGTATTGGTTAAGACCTACTTTTACTTCTTGGAGTTCAATAGCTGGAAAACTATTATCAATCAGGGATGGAAACTGTAATTTCAGGTGGTACGACCTGGGGGTTTTATAGGCGGTCATCAGACCACAGCACTTTGTCAGACACTTAGAAGAACATGAACACATTGTGGTTCAGTTCAGTTGTTGTTCATTCTCTCCTTCTCTATCCTCCTGGAGTTGTTGTTTAGTTCTCTCCTTCTCTGTCCTCCTGGAGTTGTTGTTTAGTTCTCTCCTTCTCTGTCCTCCTGGAGTTGTTTAGTTCTCTCCTTCTCTATCCCCCTGGAGTTGTTGTGTAGTTCTCTCCTTCTCTGTCCTCCTGGAGTTGTTGTGTAGTTCTCTCCTTCTCTATCCCCCTGGAGTTGTTGTTTAGTTCTCTCCTTCTCTGTCCTCCTGGAGTTGTTTAGTTCTCTCCTTCTCTGTCCTCCTGGAGTTGTTTAGTTCTCTCCTTCTCTATCCCCCTGGAGTTGTTGTGTAGTTCTCTCCTTCTCTGTCCTCCTGGAGTTGTTTAGTTCTCTCCTTCTCTGTCCTCCTGGAGTTGTTTAGTTCTCTCCTTCTCTATCCTCCTGGAGTTGTTGTTTAGTTCTCTCCTTCTCTGTCCTCCTGGAGTTGTTTAGTTCTCTCCTTCTCTATCCCCCTGGAGTTGTTGTTTAGTTCTCTCCTTCTCTGTCCTCCTGGAGTTGTTGTTCATTCTCTCCTTCTCTGTCCTCCTGGAGTTGTTGTGTAGTTCTCTCCTTCTCTGTCCTCCTGGAGTTGTTTAGTTCTCTCCTTCTCTGTCCTCCTGGAGTTGTTGTTCATTCTCTCCTTCTCTGTCCTCCTGGAGTTGTTGTTTAGTTCTCTCCTTCTCTGTCCTCCTGGAGTTGTTGTGTAGTTCTCTCCTTCTCTGTCCTCCTGGAGTTGTTGTTTAGTTCTCTCCTTCTCTGTCCTCCTGGAGTTGTTGTTTAGTTCTCTCCTTCTCTGTCCTCCAGGAGTTGTTGTTTAGTTCTCTCCTTCTCTGTCCTCCTGGAGTTGTTGTGTAGTTCTCTCCTTCTCTGTCCTCCTGGAGTTGTTGTTTAGTTCTCTCCTTCTCTGTCCTCCTGGAGTTGTTGTGTAGTTCTCTCCTTCTCTGTCCTCCTGGAGTTGTTTAGTTCTCTCCTTCTCTATCCTCCAGGAGTTGTTGTTTAGTTCTCTCCTTCTCTGTCCTCCTGGAGTTGTTGTGTAGTTCTCTCCTTCTCTGTCCTCCTGGAGTTGTTTAGTTCTCTCCTTCTCTGTCCTCCTGGAGTTGTTGTGTAGTTCTCTCCTTCTCTGTCCTCCTGGAGTTGTTGTTTAGTTCTCTCCTTCTCTGTCCTCCTGGAGTTGTTGTGTAGTTCTCTCCTTCTCTGTCCTCCTGGAGTTGTTTAGTTCTCTCCTTCTCTGTCCTCCTGGAGTTGTTGTGTAGTTCTCTCCTTCTCTGTCCTCCTGGAGTTGTTGTGTAGTTCTCTCCTTCTCTGTCCTCCTGGAGTTGTTGTTTAGTTCTCTCCTTCTCTGTCCTCCTGGAGTTGTTGTGTAGTTCTCTCCTTCTCTATCCTCCAGGAGTTGTTGTTTAGTTCTCTCCTTCTCTGTCCTCCTGGAGTTGTTGTTTAGTTCTCTCCTTCTCTGTCCTCCTGGAGTTGTTTAGTTCTCTCCTTCTCTATCCTCCAGGAGTTGTTGTTTAGTTCTCTAGACCTGTACATCTCTGATGTTATTACTGATCAGGTCCTGTCAGACTGTTGTCCATCTCTGATGTTATTACTGATCAGGTCCTGTCAGACTGTTATCCATCTCTGATGTTATTACTGATCAGGTCCTGTCAGACTGTTGTCCATCTCTGATGTTATTACTGATCAGATCCTGTCAGACTGTTATCCATCTCTGATGTTATTACTGATCAGATCCTGTCAGACTGTTGTCCATCTCTGATGTTATTACTGATCAGGTCCTGTCAGACTGTTGTCCATCTCTGATGTTATTACTGATCAGATCCTGTCAGACTGTAGACCTGCACATCCCTGCAGCAGCTCGGATAGAGCCATGAGTTGGATTACCAAAGTAATTTATCAAACAAATCACCAAGCAGGAAACATATAACTTTGGGCAGGAAGAAGTTTCTTTCGCAGAATATTTTGTCACATTTTGCTGAACATTTATTTTGCTGACTGTAAGTCGCTCTGGATAAGTCTGCTAAACGGTCAAAATGTATAACTGTAATTGATCCATCCATGTCACCCTGACAGAGGTGTTGGTTCTGTTCTGTTAACAGCAGGGAGGCAGAGAGTGATAAAACTGCTATGCGGTAGCGCAAGGCTAAAAGTGACAGATCTATAGGTGGCAAGGAGCTAACCCCAAAGGTTGCTGGTTCAAATCCCCAGCCAACTAGGTAAAACATCTGTTCATGTGCGCTTGAGCAAGGCACTTAACCTTAATTAACCCTGTATGTCTCTCTGGATGAGAGCGTCTGTTAAATGACTAAAATGTAAAACCAGAGGAGGGCATACACATTACGCCTCTTCTCTGCCCTTCTCCACTCACCTTCTCTCTAGACCTGGGCCTCTTCTCTGCCCTTCACTCACCTTCTCTCTAGACCTGGGCCTCTTCTCTGCCCTTCTCCTCTCATCTTCTCTCTAGACCTGGGCCTCTTCTCTGCCCTTCACTCACCTTCTCTCTAGACCTGGGCCTCTTCTCCGCCCTTCTCCTCTCATCTTCACTCTAGACCTGGGCCTCTTCTCTGCCCTTCTCCTCACATCTTCACTCTAGACCTGGGCCTCTTCTCTGCCCTTCTCCTCTCATCTTCTCTCTAGACCTGGGCCTCTTCGCCGCCCTTCTCCTCTCATCTTCACTCTAGACCTGGGCCTCTTCTCTGCCCTTCTCCTCTCATCTTCTCTCTAGACCTGGGCCTCTTCGCTGCCCTTCTCCTCTCATCTTCTCTCTAGACCTGGGCCTCTTCTCTGCCCTTCTCCTCTCATCTTCACTCTAGACCTGGGCCTCTTCTCTGCCCTTCTCCTCTCATCTTCACTCTAGACCTGGGCCTCTTCTCTGCCCTTCTCCTCTCATCTTCTCTCTAGACCTGGGCCTCTTCGCCGCCCTTCTCCTCTCATCTTCACTCTAGACCTGGGCCTCTTCTCTGCCCTTCTCCTCTCATCTTCACTCTAGACCTGGGCCTCTTCTCTGCCCTTCTCCTCTCATCTTCTCTCTAGACCTGGGCCTCTTCGCCGCCCTTCTCCTCTCATCTTCTCTCTAGACCTGGGCCTTCTTCCAACTGTTAATCAGGTGGCCTTGATTCCTGCTGCTGCATATTGCTGGTATGAGAAGAGTCGAGGAGTGGATAGAAAAGGAGGGGAGGAGAGCATGGGAAAACCTTTCTCTGCATTATCTGTGTTGACAGGAATGCTGTAGAGATAATGGGACATCAGAGCAAAGTGAAGAAGGTACTGAGTGCACAGAGAGAGAGACTGAGAGAGAGAGAGAGAGAGAGAGAGAGAGAGAGAGAGAGAGAGAGAGAGAGAGAGAGAACGTCTTTTACGCGGTTGATAAGAGAATGTTCCACCGGTATCTAAGACCAAAGAACGGCCTCATCGTTCCTTCTAAGAAGCTGTTCTCTTTGATTCATGTCTGGAACTTGTCTAACAGAAATGTTGCCAGATTATTCTGTGTGTCTGCATACCATCACCTCTTATCCCGTGTCTGGTGGTCTGAGGAGAGGAGTGGTTCCCACAGTAGTTGAGATTCTATAGTCCTGGTGATTCCTCCCTCTGAGCTGGTAGATAGTAGTAGACCCTAAAGTCCTGGTGAATCCTCTCCTCTGAGCTGGTAGATAGTAGTAGACCCTATGGTCCTGGTGAATCCTCCCCTCTGAGCTGGTAGATAGTAGTAGACACTATAGTCATGGTGAATCCTCCCCTCTGAGCTGGTAGATAGTAGTAGACACTATAGTCATGGTGAATCCTCCCCTCTGAGCTGGTAGATAGTAGTAGACACTATATTCCTGGTGAATCCTCCCCTCTGAGCTGGTAGATAGTAGTAGACACTATAGTCCTGGTGAATCCTCCCCTCTGAGCTGGTAGATAGTAGTAGACCCTATAGTCCTGGTGAATCCTCCCCTCTGAGCTGGTAGATAGTAGTAGACACTATGGTCCTGGTGAATCCTCCCCTCTGAGCTGGTAGATAGTAGTAGACTATAGTCCTGGTGAATCCTCCCTCTGAGCTGGTAGATAGTAGTAGACCCTATAGTCCTGGTGAATCGTGTCTGTTTAAATTCTAATCATGATTGTAGTTAATAAGTTATTGAAAGCCTGTGCTCACCTCATTCAGATTACAATGGACCAGTTATGTAAGTAACGTTTTATTTGGATATAAATGTAGAGATTAAAGTACATAACTATACACCACACCCCTTCCCCAAGTCAGCCGACAGCAACAGCCAAGCACAACAAGCTCCATACAGCCAGTCAGTCAGGGTTGTAAATTCCTACCTTTGAACCTGTTCCCTGATAGTAACAGATATCAACACTGACCAGCAGCTTCAAACAGCCTCTGTCTAGGAGGAGATTGGTTAATGAAGTTACCTGACAGACCAGCAGCTTCAAACAGCCTCTGTCTAGGAGGAGATTGGTTAATGAAGTTACCTGACAGACCAGCAGCTTCAAACAGCCTCTGTCTAGAAGGAGATTGGTTAATGAAGTTACCTGACAGACCAGCAGCTTCAAACAGCCTCTGTCTAGGGGGAGATTGGTTAATGAAGTTACCGGACAGACCAGCAGCTTCAAACAGCCTCTGTCTAGAAGGAGATTGGTTAATGAAGTTACCTGACAGACCAGCAGCTTCAAACAGCCTCTGTCTAGGAGGAGATTGGTTAATGAAGTTACCTGACAGACCAGCAGCTTCAAACAGCCTCTGTCTAGGAGGAGATTGGTTAATGAAGTTACCTGACAGACCAGCAGCTTCAAACAGCCTCTGTCTAGGAGGAGATTGGTTAATGAAGTTACCTGACAGACCAGCAGCTTCAAACAGCCTCTGTCAAGAAGGAGATTGGTTAATGAAGTTACCTGACAGACCAGCAGCTTCAAACAGCCTCTGTCTAGGGGGAGATTGGTTAATGAAGTTACCTGACAGACCAGCAGCTTCAAACAGCCTCTGTCTAGGGGGAGATTGGTTAATGAAGTTACCTGACAGACCAGCAGCTTCAAACAGCCTCTGTCTAGGGGAGATTGGTTAATGAAGTTACCTGACAGACCAGCAGCTTCAAACAGCCTCTGTCTAGGGGAGATTGGTTAATGAAGTTACCTGACAGACCAGCAGCTTCAAACAGCCTCTGTCTAGGGGGAGATTGGTTAATGAAGTTACCTGACAGACCAGCAGCTTCAAACAGCCTCTGTCTAGGGGGAGATTGGTTAATGAAGTTACCTGACAGACCAGCAGCTTCAAACAGCCTCTGTCTAGGGGGAGATTGGTTAATGAAGTTACCTGACAGACCAGCAGCTTCAAACAGCCTCTGTCTAGGGGAGATTGGTTAATGAAGTTACCTGACAGACCAGCAGACACAACACAGCAGTTTCACAGCTCACACAGACACACAGTGATTAGGGGCTGGAGCTAGGAGTTATTTAGTGGTTCGGGAGGAGGAAGAGGAGGAGGAGGAGGAAGAGCAGGAGGAGGAGGACAGGAAGTGTATGTTACATCTCTATTGGCTGATAGAGGAAGATGCTTTGCAACCTATTGGTTCCTCCAGGCAATCTAGTTTCCACCCTGTGGGCAGTGAGCACATAGCCTGTCTTCTCTTGAGAGCCAGGTCTCTCTCAATAGTAAGGCTCTGCTCACTGAGTCTGTACATAGTCAACGCTTTCCTTCATTTTGTGTCAGTCTCAGTGATCAGTATTCTACCACTATGTACTCTCTGTTTAGGGACAAATATAATTATAGTTCGCTCTGTTTTTTTGTTAATTCTTTCCAATGTGTCAAGTAATTATCTTTTTGTTTTCTCTTGATTTGGTTGGGTCTAATTGTGCTGCTGTCCTGGGGCTCTGTTGGATCTGTTTGTGTTTGTGAACAGAGCCCCAGGACCAGCTTGCTTAGGAGACTCTTCTCCAGGTTCATCTCTCTGTAGGTGATGGCTTTGTTATGGAAGGTTTGGGAATCACTTCATTTTAGGTGGTTGTAGAATTTAATTACTCTTTTCTGGATTTTGATAATTAGCGGGTATTGGCCTAATACTGCTCTGCATGCATGATTTGGTGTTCTACGTTGTACACGGAGGATGTTTTTGCAGAATTCTGCATGCAGAGTGTCAATTTGGTGTTTGTCACATTTGGTAAATGATTGGTCAGTGAGCGGACCCCAGATCTCACAAACAGAAAGGGCAATGGGTTCTGTAACTGAAGTGTTTTTAGACAGGTCCTATTTAGTGTGTAAAATGTTATGTTCCTTTTTACGTATATTGTTTTGTGCTCTGGGGCAATGGTGTCGAGATGGAATTTGTATTTGTCGTCCTGGCAACTGGACCTTTTTTGGAACACCATTATTTTTGGTCTTACTGAGATTTACTGTCAGGGCCCTGGTCTGGCAGAATCTGTGCAGAATATCTAAGTGCTGCTGTAGGCTTTCCTTGGTTGGGGACAGAAGCACCAGATCATCAGCAAATAGTAGAATTTGATTTAGTAGGTTGATCTGCATACCTGTCTCACCCCACAGCCTTGTGGAAAGAAATGTGTGTTTCTTGCCAATTTTAACAACACTTGTTTTGTGTGTACATGTCCTATGATTTCCCCCCAACACCGCTTTCAGACAATCTGTATAGAAAACCCTCACTTCTCTCTCTCTCTCTCTCTCTCTCTCTCTCTATCTATCTCATTCTCCTCTCTCACTCTCTCTCTCTCTCTCTCTCTCTCTCTCTCTCTCTCTCTCTCTCTCTCTCTCTCTCTCTCTCTCTCTCTCTGTCTCGCTCCCTTTCATTCTCCTCTCTCTCTCTCTCTCTCTCTCTCTCTCTCTCTCTCTCTCTCTCTCTCTCTCTATCTCTCTCCCTGTCTCTCTCTCTCTCTATCTCTCTGTCTCTCTCTCTCTCTCTCTCTCTCTCTCTGCTCTGTCTCTCTCTCTCTCTCTCTCTCTCTCTGTCTCTATCTCTCTTTCTCTCTCTTTCTCTATCTCTCTCTCTCTTTCCCCTCTCTCTCTCTATCTCTCTCTCTCTCTCTCCCTGTTTCTCTCTCTCTCTCTCATATCTATCTAATGCATTATTCATCCATCTTCCATCCAGGTTTGTTTTGCTCTGGGACTAAAGTGTGCAGTTTGATTGGTAGTACGTTTCTCTGTGACTCCCTCAGGGCCTTGACAAAATGCACTCCGCTTGTGTATCCAAGAGATACGGCATATAATTGCAGAAGTGTTGCAGTGATGCTGATAGCGAGCTGTAGTGGTTGGTGTTCTGTTCACACCTCACACAGTAATAGGGAGAGAGGGAGATGGAAACGCATGAGTGTAGTGGAGAGAGATGTATCGAGAGACTAATGGGGAAGAGGTTTTGTTGGTTTATGTGATTGCGACAGAAGGAAAGAGCAACCCCCTGTGTGTTTGTATTGGAGTAATGAGGTCTTTCCAAAAGGAGCGTTCCCCATAGGTCAAGGACCCACCCCACGGCTCCAGTCGGCAGTGCTCAGCTAGGGCTTTACCATGCCTGTTTCTGCAGGAGTTGGTCACACATATTCAGACGGAGATCAGCAAATACCCTACTTTTGACAAAGTAGTAGTTTAGTAGTATTTATAACTGTGTTAGTCATTGTTAAAAAATAGTAATAACTCTACTTACGAGACATATACTATCAACCATAGATATATACTAACAACCATAGATATATACTATCAACCATCTCCTCATGTTAGTGACTGTACTATAGTAGTATTAGATATATACTACCAACCAACCATCTCCTAATGTTAGTGACTGTACTATAGTAGTATTAGATATATACTATCAACCATCTCCTAATGTTAGTGACTGTACTATAGTAGTATTAGATATATACTACCAACCATCTCCTAATGTTAGTGACTGTACTATAGTAGTATTAGATATATACTACCAACCATCTCCTAATGTTAGTGACTGTACTATAGTAGTATTAGATATATACTACCAACCATCTCCTAATGTTAGTGACTGTACTATAGTAGTATTAGATATATACTACCAACCATCTCCTAATGTTAGTGACTGTACTATAGTAGTATTAGATATATACTACCAACCATCTCCTAATGTTAGTGACTGTACTATAGTAGTATTAGATATATACTACCAACCATCTCCTAATGTTAGTGACTGTACTATAGTAGTATTAGATATATACTACCAACCATCTCCTAATGTTAGTGACTGTACTATAGTAGTATTAGATATATACTACCAACCATCTCCTAATGTTAGTGACTGTACTATAGTAGTATTAGATATATACTACCAACCATCTCCTAATGTTAGTGACTGTACTATAGTAGTATTAGATATATACTACCAACCATCTCCTAATGTTAGTGACTGTACTATAGTAGTATTAGATATATACTACCAACCATCTCCTAATGTTAGTGACTGTACTATAGTAGTATTAGATATACTACCAACCAACCATCTCCTAATGTTAGTGACTGTACTATAGTAGTATTAGATATATACTACCAACCATCTCCTAATGTTAGTGACTGTACTATAGTAGTTTTAGATATACTATCAACCAACCATCTCCTAATGTTAGTGACTGTACTATAGTAGTATTAGATATATACTACCAACCATCTCCTAATGTTAGTGACTGTACTATAGTAGTATTAGATATATACTACCAACCATCTCCTAATGTTAGTGACTGTACTATAGTAGTATTAGATATATACTACCAACCATCTCCTAATGTTAGTGACTGTACTATAGTAGTATTAGATATATACTACCAACCATCTCCTAATGTTAGTGACTGTACTATAGTAGTATTAGATATATACTACCAACCATCTCCTAATGTTAGTGACTGTACTATAATAGTTTTAGATATACTATCAACCAACCATCTCCTAATGTTAGTGACTGTACTAATGTAATGTTATCTATCTGTCTTCCTCTTTTCTCCACTACCCTGCCTCCTCCCCTCCCTTCCCTCCTCCCCTCCTTCCTCCCCTCCTTCCTCCACTCCCTCCTACCCTCTCTCCTACACTCCTTCCTCCCCTCCCTCCAACCCTCCCTCCTCCCTTACCCCTCTAAGGCACTAAGCACTAGTCTACTACCCCTCATTAGTCTACTACCCCTCACTAGTCTACTACCCCTCACTAGTCTACTACCCCTCACTAGTCTACTACCCCTCACTAGTCTACTACCCCTCTAAGTCACTAAGCACTCGTCTTCTAGCACTCCCTAGTCTACTACCCCTCTAAGTCACTAAGCACTAGTCTTCTAGCCCTCACTAGTCTACTACCCCTCTAACTCACTAAGCACTAGTCTTCTACCCCCCACTAGTCTACTACCCCTCACTAGTCTACTACCCCTCACTAGTCTACTACCCCTATCTCCCTCCCTCCTTTCCTATCCTTCTAATGCACTTCAAGGACTAATACCCCTAATGCCTATGTGTTTAGGCTTAGTTGAAATCTCTGGTGGCCCACTTTAGCCATTACCCTGAGCCCTGGTCATTACCCTGGTCTGGGGCTGCAGTTAACTGGCTAATTTATTATCTAAAAGAGTCAGGTCAGCTCAGTAAGAGGGACTGGACAGACAGACAGACAGACAGACAGACAGACAGACAGACAGACAGACAGACAGACAGACAGACAGACAGACAGTTTTGACCTTAATCAGTTTTGATCTTTATATCATAATGAATAAGATTACATGGACAGGGGGATCTGATCCTAGATCAGCGTTCCTATTCCACAACGCCTGATCCTTTATGTCTCCGTGAGTTATCTGACCTGAATGCACAGTCTGACTACTCCTAAACTATAGCCTGGATGCTGCATCGTCCCAGGCTGTAACTCCTGAACCACACAGTGCTATATGTGTCTTAGCCCAATACTAACCTCTCCATCTCTCCACCTCTCTATCTCTCCACCTCTCCATCTCTCCACCTCTCCACCTCTCCATGTCTCAACCTCTCCATCTCTCCACCTCTCTATCTCTCCATCTCTACACCTCTCCATCTCTCCACCTCTCCATGTCTCAACCTCTCCATGTCTCAACCTCTCCACCTCTCTACTTCTCCATCTCTACACCTCTCCATCTCTCCATCTCTCCACCTCTCCATCTCTCCATGTCTCAACCTCTCCACCTCTCCACCTCTCTACTTCTCCATCTCTACACCTCTCCATCTCTCCATCTCTCCACCTCTCCATCTCTTCATGTCTCCACCTCTCTACTTCTCCACCTATCCATGTCTCAACCTCTCCATCTCTCCACCTCTCCATCTCTCCATCTCTACACCTCTCCATCTCTCCATCTCTCCACCTCTCCATCTCTCCATGTCTCAACCTCTCCACCTCTCTACTTCTCCATCTCTACACCTCTCCATCTCTCCATCTCTCCACCTCTCCATCTCTACACCTCTCCATCTCTCCACCTCTCCATCTCTCCATGTCTCCACCTCTCCATCTCTCCACCTCTACATCTCTCCACCTCTACATCTCTCCATCTCTCCACCTCTCCATCTCTACACCTCTCCATCTCTCCACCTCTCCATCTCTCCATGTCTCCACCTCTCTACTTCTCCACCTATCCATGTCTCAACCTCTCCATCTCTCCACCTCTCCATCTCTCCATCTCTACACCTCTCCATCTCTCCATGTCTCAACCTCTCCACCTCTCTACTTCTCCATCTCTACACCTCTCCATCTCTCCATCTCTCCACCTCTCCATCTCTACACCTCTCCATCTCTCCATCTCTCCACCTCTCCATCTCTCCATGTCTCCACCTCTCTACTTCTCCACCTATCCATGTCTCCACCTCTCCACCTCTCTACTTCTCCACCTCTCCACCTCTCCATCTCTCCACCTCTCCACCTCTCCATCTCTCCATGTCTCAACCTCCCCACCTCTCTACTTCTCCATCTCTACACCTCTCCACCTCTCCACCTCTCCATCTTTCCACCTCTCCACCTCTCCACCTCTCCAACTCTCCACCTCTCCACCTCTCCATCTTTCCACCTCTCCACCTCTCCATCTCTCCACCTCTCCATCTTTCCACCTCTCCACCTCTCCACCTCTCCAACTCTCCACCTCTCCATCTCATGGAGTGCTTCACAGTCCTGTCTTTATCCTGTGTATATAATAACAAACCTCTCCATCTCTCCTCTCCTTAGAGACCGTATGCCTGAGACTCAGGAGGGTCAGATCACCATGGAGAAGACCCCCAGCTACTACGTCACTAAAGCCGTCCCGGCCCGTATCCACACCATGTCCCCAGACACCAGGCTGATTGTGGTGGTCCGAGACCCCGTCACCAGGGCCATCTCAGACTACACTCAGACCCGCTCCAAGAAACCTGACGTCCCCTCCTTTGAGAGCCTCGCCTTCAAGAACAGAACTACGGGTCTCATCGACACGTCCTGGAGCGCCGTCCAGATCGGGATGTATGCCAAGCACCTAGAACGCTGGCTGCAGTACTTCCCCAAGGACCAGCTCCTCTTCATCAGCGGTGAGAGGTTGATCTCCGACCCAGCCGGGGAGATGACACGCGTACAGGACTTCCTGGGGCTCAGGAGGGTGGTCGGTCACAAACACTTTCACTTCAACCCAGCCAAGGGCTTCCCCTGTCTGAAGAGGCCGGAGGGGAATAGTAAACCCCACTGTCTGGGGAAAACCAAAGGAAGGATTCATCCTAATATTGACCCTGAGGTGGTACAGAAGCTGAGGGACTTTTATCAACCTTTCAACAGGAGGTTTTATCAGATGACGGGACATGACTTTGGATGGGGTTCATGGAGCTGAGCGACGGAGACATTGAGGGAATCCGAAATGGAACCCTATTCCCTATGTAGCGCACTACCCTGGTCAATAGTAGTGCACTACCCTGGTCAATAGTAGTGCACTATAATATTGGACAAAATGGCACCCTCTTCCCTATGTAGCGCACTACCCTGGTCAATAGTAGTGCACTACCCTGGTCAATAGTAGTGCACTATAATATTGGACAAAATGGCACCCTCTTCCCTATGTAGCGCACTACCCTGGTTAATAGTAGTGCACTATAATATTGGACAAAATGGCACCCTCTTCCCTATGTAGCGCACTACCCTGGTCAATAGTAGTGCACTATAATATTGGACAAAATGGCACCCTCTTCCCTATGTAGCGCACTACCCTGGTCAATAGTAGTGCACTATAATATTGGACAAAATGGCACCCTCTTCCCTATGTAGCGCACTACCCTGGTCAATAGTAGTGCACTATAATATTGGACAAAATGGCACCCTCTTCCCTATGTAGCGCACTACCCTGGTCAATAGTAGTGCACTACCCTGGTCAATAGTAGTGCACTATAATATTGGACAAAATGGCACCCTCTTCCCTATGTAGCGTACTACCCTGGTCAATAGTAGTGCACTATAATATTGGACAAAATGGCACCCTCTTCCCTATGTAGCGTACTACCCTGGTCAATAGTAGTGCACTATAATATTGGACAAAATGGCACCCTCTTCCCTATGTAGTGCACTACCCTGGTCAAATGTAGTGCACTACCCTGGTCAATAGTAGTGCACTACTGAGGTGTTATGGTGCCCTTTCAGACAGAGATGTTGTATCTTTATTTGAGGGGTTTTAGGTTGTAATTGTAACGTTTTGGAGATATTGTTATACTGTGTATATAAGGCAGCGCGTGTAAAAAGAACAGAAGTCTATTTTATGATAATTTATTTCTAGGATATTATGAACTCACTGAGCTGCCTATCCATGGTTGTTGAGGATCATCACACATCTTTACATTCCTGTTTGTAAAATCTTCATTTGAAGGGCATTTTGTAATCTTGAAATTACCTCAGAAAAATACATGTGCAGGAATTGTGGAAATGAAAATAGAACAGCACAATTCTGTTACGGGTAGCAGCACTCGACCAGCCGGGTTAGACTAGAGCTATTGTTTCCCTTCATATACATGCAATGACTTTATAATGCTGCATCAGCTCATTCTCCCTACCTTTACCACATTGGTTTTTAACATGGCTGTACGAATACCACACCATCTCAGCAAAAATGGTTCAATCACAAAGGTTGGTAGAATGAGGACGTACAAATATTGTAACGACCAGAGAATTAGTGTTGGGTCATTGAACACGGAGGCATCTCTGTAGCCTCTTTGTTTTTAAAAGATGTTAAAACCCACTCCAGGAGTCCAAATCAACCTCCTTAAGATCAGCCTGACCTCCAGAGGTCTGTGGGCCCACTGCATCCACCAGATCAATATATAGAACCCCAGCTGATGCCGTCTGTCTGCGTCCCAAATGGCTCCCTGCTCACTTAATCGTTCACTACTTAAGACCAGAACCCATGGGGCATTTAGGGAACAGGGAACCATTTGGGATGCCCTCCCAGTGTCACTATGACAGCTATATCAATACAGTAATAACTCATCATCACATCAATTACACGTGAGTGATGTCACATTACAGCTGAGTGATGTCACAGTGCAGCTGGGTGATGTTACATTACAGCTGAGTGATGTCACAGTGCAGCTGAGTGATGTCACATTACAGCTGAGTCATGTTACAGTGCAGCTGAGTGATGTAACATTACAGCTGAGTGATGTCACAGTGTAGCTGAGTGATGTCACATTACAGCTGAGTCATGTCACATTACAGCTGAGTGATGTCACATTACAGCTTAGTCATGTCACAGTGCAGCTGAGTGATGTCACATTACAGCTGAGTGATGTCACATTACAGCTGAGTGATGTCACATTACAGCTGAGTCATGTCACAGTGCAGCTGAGTGATGTCACATTACAGCTGAGTGATGTTACATTACAGCTGAGGGATGTCACATTACAGCTGAGTGATGTCACAGTGCAGCTGAGTGATGTCACATTACAGCTGAGTGATGTCACATTACAGCTGAGTGATGTCACAGTGCTGTCTCTGGACTCTCCTGCTATAAAACAAGGATCCGTCAAAAGGACTGCTGTTGGAGCAGATGTTATCACCACAGCCCTCTGTAGTCCTGTTAGGTAAAGTTAACAGGACTGCTGTTGGATCAGATGTTATCACCACAGCCCTCTGTAGTCCTGTTAGGTAAAGTTAACAGGACTGCTGTTGGATCAGATGTTATCACCACAGCCCTCTGTAGTCCTGTTAGGTAAAGTTAACAGGACTGCTGTTGGATCAGATGTTATCACCACAGCCCTCTGTAGTCCTGTTAGGTAAAGTTAACAGGACTGCTGTTGGATCAGATGTTATCACCACAGCCCTCTGTAGTCCTGTTAGGTAAAGTTAACAGGACTGCTGTTGGATCAGATGTTATCACCACAGCCCTCTGTAGTCCTGTTAGGTAAAGTTAACAGGACTGCTGTTGGATCAGATGTTATCACCACAGCCCTCTGTAGTCCTGTTAGGTAAAGTTAACAGGACTGCTGTTGGATCAGATGTTATCACCACAGCCCTCTGTAGTCCTGTTAGGTAAAGTTAACAGGACTGCTGTTGGATCAGATGTTATCACCACAGCCCTCTGTAGTCCTGTTAGGTAAAGTTAACAGGACTGCTGTTGGATCAGATGTTATCACCACAGCCCTCTGTAGTCCTGTTAGGTAAAGTTAACAGGACTGCTGTTGGATCAGATGTTATCACCACAGCCCTCTGTAGTCCTGTTAGGTAAAGTTAACAGGACTGCTGTTGGATCAGATGTTATCACCACAGCCCTCTGTAGTCCTGTTAGGTAAAGTTAACAGGACTGCTGTTGGATCAGATGTTATCACCACAGCCCTCTGTAGTCCTGTTAGGTAAAGTTAACAGTTCTTGGATCAGACCGCATTTATTGGGAACTCAATGGTGCATTGTTGTGTTATTGTTGTTGAAATGGAAATTCAAAGGCTACGATTCAATCCGATCGCACGTTGCAGTGCTCTTGACATCAGAAAGTAAATTCCAGCTGAGCCAATGTTAACAGAGGTTTACCTTGAAGGTCACCTCTGTGAAAGTGGGAACATTACCTCTGTGAAAGTGGGAACATTACCTCTGTGATAGTGTGCAGCGCTGTAGCGAGCCTTCAATTGAATCGTGACCAACGTCTTGCTATTCAGGGCTCACAATTCCTTTCTCCTAAGTCTGTGTATGGGTGAGTTTTATTCATCCCTATACAGAGAGATACGCCAATGACAATGTTTCTACCCATCAAATATGATGATAATGTATTGATAAAAAATCATACATATACAAACATATACATACATGAACAAATCCAATTATTTTGCTGTATAGTTTCCATTTTATAAAGATGTAAATGAGGCCGTTGTGAGTAAAATAGCGTTATTGTTGTTATTTCTTTGAAGTAAGGAATATATCTATTTTACCAAAACAAAATGATCCTCTGAATGTCACATTGTCATAAAACTACACTACACCTTTGACATGTGTTATAACTACATTATAAACAAATCATACAGTCTTATAACCAGCTTATGACCAGCTCATAAAGCCCCTGTCATTTCTCCTCATTGTCTTCGGTGACTACGTCATTGGAGCCCTTAGCACTGAGCACAGTGGCACCAGAGGGGTTGTCTGACGCTTCCCGAACCTCATTAGCCAGACAGGTTAATGAGCGCAGTTAGCATTAGTGTTAGCGTTAGCGACTCAATGGAACACTGCCATGCTGCTTGTCGCCATGGTCACAGCACCATGTGTCAGGTCCCTCTCTAAGCAGGAGAGACAGATGATCAAAACACTGCCAATCCTCTGAGAGCCTGATAGTTGATAACCCCTGACACTGTAAAGAAGGAGAGCCTGATAGTTGATAACCACTGACACTGTAAAGGAGAGCCTGATAGTTGATAACACCTGACACTGTAAAGAAGGAGAGCCTGATAGTTGATAACCCCTGATACTGTAAAGAAGGAGAGCCTGATAGTTGATAACCCCTGATACTGTAAAGGAGAGCCTGATAGTTGATAACCCCTGACACTGTAAAGAAGGAGAGCCTGATAGTTGATAACCCCTGACACTGTAAAGGAGAGCCTGATAGTTGATAACCCCTGACACTGTAAAGAAGGAGAGCCTGATAGTTGATAACCCCTGACACTGTAAAGGAGAGCCTGATAGTTGATAACCCCTGATACTGTAAAGAAGGAGAGCCTGATAGTTGATAACCCCTGACACTGTAAAGAAGGAGAGCCTGATAGTTGATAACACCTGACACTGTAAAGAAGGAGAGTCTGATAGTTGATAACACCTGATACTGTAAAGAAGGAGAGCCTGATAGTTGATAACCCCTGATACTGTAAAGAAGGAGAGCCTGATAGTTGATAACCCCTGACACTGTAAAGAAGGAGAGCCTGATAGTTGATAATACCTGACACTGTAAAGAAGGAGAGCCTGATAGTTGATAACCCCTGACACTGTATAGAAGGAGAGCCTGATAGTTGATAACCCCTGACACTGTAAAGAAGGAGAGCCTGATAGTTGATAACCCCTGACACTGTAAAGAAGGAGAGCCTGATAGTTGATAACACCTGATACTGTAAAGAAGGAGAGCCTGATAGTTGATAACCCCTGACACTGTAAAGAAGGAGAGCCTGATAGTTGATAACACCTGATACTGTAAAGGAGAGCCTGATAGTTGATAACCCCTGATACTGTAAAGAAGGAGAGCCTGATAGTTGATAACACCTGATACTGTAAAGAAGGAGAGCCTGATAGTTGATAACCCCTGACACTGTATAGAAGGAGAGCCTGATAGTTGATAACCCCTGACACTGTAAAGAAGGAGAGCCTGATAGTTGATAACCCCTGACACTGTATAGAAGGAGAGCCTGATAGTTGATAACCCCTGACACTGTAAAGAAGGAGAGCCTGATAGTTGATAACCCCTGACACTGTAAAGGAGAGTCTGATAGTTGATAACACCTGACACTGTAAAGAAGGAGAGCCTGATAGTTGATAACCCCTGATACTGTAAAGGAGAGCCTGATAGTTGATAACCCCTGACACTGTAAAGGAGAGCCTGATAGTTGATAACACCTGACACTGTAAAGAAGGAGAGCCTGATAGTTGATAACACCTGACACTGTAAAGAAGGAGAGCCTGATAGTTGATAACACCTGACACTGTAAAGAAGGAGAGCCTGATAGTTGATAACCCCTGACACTGTAAAGAAGGAGAGCCTGATAGTTGATAACCCCTGACACTGTAAAGAAGGAGAGCCTGATAGTTGATAACCCCTGACACTGTAAAGGAGAGCCTGATAGTTGATAACCCCTGACACTGTAAAGGAGAGCCTGATAGTTGATAACACCTGACACTGTAAAGAAGGAGAGCCTGATAGTTGATAACCCCTGACACTGTAAAGAAGGAGAGCCTGATAGTTGATAACCCCTGACACTGTAAAGAAGGAGAGCCTGATAGTTGATAACCCCTGACACTGTAAAGAAAGAGAGCCTGATAGTTGATAACCCCTGATACTGTAAAGGAGGAGAGCCTGATAGTTGATAACCCTTGACACTGTAAAGAAGGAGAGCCTGATAGTTGATAACCCCTGACACTGTAAAGAAGGAGAGCCTGATAGTTGATAACCCCTGACACTGTAAAGAAAGAGAGCCTGATAGTTGATAACCCCTGATACTGTAAAGGAGGAGAGCCTGATAGTTGATAACCCTTGACACTGTAAAGAAGGAGAGCCTGATAGTTGATAACCCCTGACACTGTAAAGGAGGAGAGCCTGATAGTTGATAACCCCTGACACTGTAAAGAAAGAGAGCCTGATAGTTGATAACCCCTGATACTGTAAAGGAGGAGAGCCTGATAGTTGATAACCCTTGACACTGTAAAGAAGGAGAGCCTGATAGTTGATAACCCCTGACACTGTAAAGAAGGAGAGCCTGATAGTTGATAACCCCTGATACTGTAAAGAAGGAGAGCCTGATAGTTGATAACCCCTGACACTGTAAAGGAGAGCCTGATAGTTGATAACACCTGATACTGTAAAGAAGGAGAGCCTGATAGTTGATAACCCCTGACACTGTAAAGGAGAGCCTGATAGTTGATAACACCTGATACTGTAAAGAAGGAGAGCCTGATAGTTGATAACACCTGACACTGTAAAGGAGGAGAGCCTGATAGTTGATAACCCCTGACACTGTAAAGAAGGAGAGCCTGATAGTTGATAACCCCTGATACTGTAAAGAAGGAGAGCCTGATAGTTGATAACCCCTGATACTGTAAAGGAGAGCCTGATAGTTGATAACCCCTGATACTGTAAAGGAGGAGAGCCTGATAGTTGATAACCCCTGATACTGTAAAGAAGGAGAGCCTGATAGTTGATAACCCCTGATACTGTAAAGAAGGAGAGCCTGATAGTTGATAACCCCTGATACTGTAAAGGAGGAGAGCCTGATAGTTGATAACCCCTGATACTGTAAAGAAGGAGAGCCTGATAGTTGATAACACCTGACACTGTAAAGGAGAGCCTGATAGTTGATAACACCTGATACTGTAAAGAAGGAGAGCCTGATAGTTGATATCCCCTGATACTGTAAAGAAGGAGAGCCTGATAGTTGATAACCCCTGACACTGTAAAGAAGGAGAGCCTGATAGTTGATATCCCCTGACACTGTAAAGGAGAGCCTGATAGTTGATAACACCTGATACTGTAAAGAAGGAGAGCCTGATAGTTGATAACCCCTGACACTGTAAAGAAGGAGAGCCTGATAGTTGATAACACCTGACACTGTAAAGGAGAGCCTGATAGTTGATAACCCCTGATACTGTAAAGAAGGAGAGCCTGATAGTTGATAACACCTGACACTGTAAAGGAGAGCCTGATAGTTGATAACCCCTGATACTGTAAAGAAGGAGAGCCTGATAGTTGATAACCCCTGACACTGTAAAGAAGGAGAGCCTGATAGTTGATATCCCCTGACACTGTAAAGGAGAGCCTGATAGTTGATAACACCTGGTACTGTAAAGAAGGAGAGCCTGATAGTTGATAACCCCTGACACTGTAAAGAAGGAGAGCCTGATAGTTGATATCCCCTGACACTGTAAAGGAGAGCCTGATAGTTGATAACACCTGATACTGTAAAGAAGGAGAGCCTGATAGTTGATAACCCCTGACACTGTAAAGAAGGAGAGCCTGATAGTTGATAACCCCTGACACTGTAAAGAAGGAGAGCCTGATAGTTGATATCCCCTGACATTGTAAAGGAGAGCCTGATAGTTGATAACACCTGGTACTGTAAAGAAGGAGAGCCTGATAGTTGATAACCCCTGACACTGTAAAGAAGGAGAGCCTGATAGTTGATATCCCCTGACACTGTAAAGGAGAGCCTGATAGTTGATAACACCTGATACTGTAAAGAAGGAGAGCTTGATAGTTGATAACCCCTGACACTGTAAAGAAGGAGAGCCTGATAGTTGATAACCCCTGATACTGTAAAGAAGGAGAGCCTGATAGTTGATAACCCCTGACACTGTAAAGAAGGAGAGCCTGATAGTTGATATCCCCTGACACTGTAAAGGAGAGCCTGATAGTTGATAACACCTGATACTGTAAAGAAGGAGAGCCTGATAGTTGATAACCCCTGACACTGTAAAGAAGGAGAGCCTGATAGTTGATATCCCCTGACACTGTAAAGGAGAGCCTGATAGTTGATAACACCTGATACTGTAAAGAAGGAGAGCCTGATAGTTGATAACCCCTGACACTGTAAAGAAGGAGAGCCTGATAGTTGATAACCCCTGATACTGTAAAGAAGGAGAGCCTGATAGTTGATAACCCCTGACACTGTAAAGAAGGAGAGCCTGATAGTTGATATCCCCTGACACTGTAAAGGAGAGCCTGATAGTTGATAACCCCTGATACTGTAAAGAAGGAGAACCTGATAGTTGATAACACCTGACACTGTAAAGGAGAGCCTGATAGTTGATAACCCCTGATACTGTAAAGAAGGAGAGCCTGATAGTTGATAACCCCTGACACTGTAAAGAAGGAGAGCCTGATAGTTGATATCCCCTGACACTGTAAAGGAGAGCCTGATAGTTGATAACACCTGATACTGTAAAGAAGGAGAGCCTGATAGTTGATAACCCCTGACACTGTAAAGAAGGAGAGCCTGATAGTTGATAACACCTGACACTGTAAAGAAGGAGAGCCTGATAGTTGATAACACCTGATACTGTAAAGAAGGAGAGCCTGATAGTTGATAACCCCTGACACTGTAAAGAAGGAGAGCCTGATAGTTGATAACCCCTGATACTGTAAAGAAGGAGAGCCTGATAGTTGATAACCCCTGACACTGTAAAGAAGGAGAGCCTGATAGTTGATAACCCCTGATACTGTAAAGGAGGAGAGCCTGATAGTTGATAACCCCTGACACTGTAAAGAAGGAGAGCCTGATAGTTGATAACCCCTGATACTGTAAAGAAGGAGAGCCTGATAGTTGATAACCCCTGACACTGTAAAGAAGGAGAGCCTGATAGTTGATATCCCCTGACACTGTAAAGGAGAGCCTGATAGTTGATAACCCCTGATACTGTAAAGAAGGAGAACCTGATAGTTGATAACACCTGACACTGTAAAGGAGAGCCTGATAGTTGATAACCCCTGATACTGTAAAGAAGGAGAGCCTGATAGTTGATAACCCCTGACACTGTAAAGAAGGAGAGCCTGATAGTTGATATCCCCTGACACTGTAAAGGAGAGCCTGATAGTTGATAACACCTGATACTGTAAAGAAGGAGAGCCTGATAGTTGATAACCCCTGACACTGTAAAGAAGGAGAGCCTGATAGTTGATAACCCCTGATACTGTAAAGGAGAGCCTGATAGTTGATAACCCCTGACACTGTAAAGAAGGAGAGCCTGATAGTTGATAACCCCTGACACTGTAAAGAAGGAGAGCCTGATAGTTGATAACACCTGATACTGTAAAGAAGGAGAGCCTGATAGTTGATAACCCCTGACACTGTAAAGAAGGAGAGCCTGATAGTTGATAACCCCTGACACTGTAAAGAAGGAGAGCCTGATAGTTGATAACACCTGATACTGTAAAGGAGGAGAGCCTGATAGTTGATAACACCTGATACTGTAAAGAAGGAGAGCCTGATAGTTGATAACACCTGACACTGTAAAGAGGGAGAGCCTGATAGTTGATAACCCCTGACACTGTAAAGAAGGAGAGCCTGATAGTTGATAACACCTGATACTGTAAAGGAGGAGAGCCTGATAGTTGATAACACCTGATACTGTAAAGAAGGAGAGCCTGATAGTTGATAACACCTGACACTGTAAAGAAGGAGAGCCTGATAGTTGATAACCCCTGACACTGTAAAGAAGGAGAGCCTGATAGTTGATAACCCCTGACACTGTAAAGGAGAGCCTGATAGTTGATAACCCCTGATACTGTAAAGAAGGAGAGCCTGATAGTTGATAACCCCTGATACTGTAAAGGAGGAGAGCCTGATAGTTGATAACCCCTGATACTGTAAAGAAGGAGAGCCTGATAGTTGATAACCCCTGATACTGTAAAGAAGGAGAGCCTGATAGTTGATAACCCCTGATACTGTAAAGGAGGAGAGCCTGATAGTTGATATCCCCTGATACTGTAAAGAAGGAGAGCCTGATAGTTGATAACCCCTGACACTGTAAAGAAGGAGAGCCTGATAGTTGATATCCCCTGACACTGTAAAGGAGAGCCTGATAGTTGATAACACCTGATACTGTAAAGAAGGAGAGCCTGATAGTTGATAACCCCTGACACTGTAAAGAAGGAGAGCCTGATAGTTGATAACACCTGACACTGTAAAGGAGAGCCTGATAGTTGATAACCCCTGATACTGTAAAGAAGGAGAGCCTGATAGTTGATAACACCTGACACTGTAAAGGAGAGCCTGATAGTTGATAACCCCTGATACTGTAAAGAAGGAGAGCCTGATAGTTGATAACCCCTGACACTGTAAAGGAGAGCCTGATAGTTGATAACCCCTGATACTGTAAAGAAGGAGAACCTGATAGTTGATAACACCTGATACTGTAAAGAAGGAGAGCCTGATAGTTGATAACCCCTGACACTGTAAAGAAGGAGAGCCTGATAGTTGATAACCCCTGATACTGTAAAGAAGGAGAGCCTGATAGTTGATAACCCCTGACACTGTAAAGAAGGAGAGCCTGATAGTTGATATCCCCTGACACTGTAAAGGAGAGCCTGATAGTTGATAACACCTGGTACTGTAAAGAAGGAGAGCCTGATAGTTGATAACCCCTGACACTGTAAAGAAGGAGAGCCTGATAGTTGATATCCCCTGACACTGTAAAGGAGAGCCTGATAGTTGATAACACCTGATACTGTAAAGAAGGAGAGCCTGATAGTTGATAACCCCTGACACTGTAAAGAAGGAGAGCCTGATAGTTGATATCCCCTGACACTGTAAAGGAGAGCCTGATAGTTGATAACACCTGATACTGTAAAGAAGGAGAGCCTGATAGTTGATAACCCCTGACACTGTAAAGAAGGAGAGCCTGATAGTTGATATCCCCTGACACTGTAAAGGAGAGCCTGATAGTTGATAACACCTGATACTGTAAAGAAGGAGAGCCTGATAGTTGATAACCCCTGACACTGTAAAGAAGGAGAGCCTGATAGTTGATAACCCCTGATACTGTAAAGAAGGAGAGCCTGATAGTTGATATCCCCTGACACTGTAAAGAAGGAGAGCCTGATAGTTGATAACCCCTGACACTGTAAAGAAGGAGAGCCTGATAGTTGATATCCCCTGACACTGTAAAGGAGAGCCTGATAGTTGATAACCCCTGATACTGTAAAGAAGGAGAGTCTGATAGTTGATAACCCCTGATACTGTAAAGGAGAGCCTGATAGTTGATAACACCTGACACTGTAAAGAAGGAGAGCCTGATAGTTGATATCCCCTGACACTGTAAAGGAGAGCCTGATAGTTGATAACACCTGATACTGTAAAGAAGGAGAGCCTGATAGTTGATAACCCCTGACACTGTAAAGAAGGAGAGCCTGATAGTTGATATCCCCTGACACTGTAAAGGAGAGCCTGATAGTTGATAACACCTGATACTGTAAAGAAGGAGAGCCTGATAGTTGATAACCCCTGACACTGTAAAGAAGGAGAGCCTGATAGTTGATAACCCCTGATACTGTAAAGGAGAGCCTGATAGTTGATAACCCCTGACACTGTAAAGAAGGAGAGCCTGATAGTTGATAACCCCTGACACTGTAAAGAAGGAGAGCCTGATAGTTGATAACACCTGATACTGTAAAGAAGGAGAGCCTGATAGTTGATAACCCCTGACACTGTAAAGAAGGAGAGCCTGATAGTTGATAACACCTGATACTGTAAAGGAGGAGAGCCTGATAGTTGATAACCCCTGACACTGTAAAGAAGGAGAGCCTGATAGTTGATAACACCTGATACTGTAAAGAAGGAGAGCCTGATAGTTGATAACCCCTGACACTGTAAAGAAGGAGAGCCTGATAGTTGATAACACCTGATACTGTAAAGGAGGAGAGCCTGATAGTTGATAACCCCTGACACTGTAAAGAAGGAGAGCCTGATAGTTGATAACCCCTGACACTGTAAAGAAGGAGAGCCTGATAGTTGATAACACCTGACACTGTAAAGAAGGAGAGCCTGATAGTTGATAACACCTGACACTGTAAAGAAGGAGAGCCTGATAGTTGATAACCCCTGACACTGTAAAGAAGGAGAGCCTGATAGTTGATAACCCCTGACACTGTAAAGAAGGAGAGCCTGATAGTTGATAACACCTGATACTGTAAAGAAGGAGTGTCTGATAGTTGATAACCCCTGATACTGTAAAGAAGGTAAGCCTGATAGTTGATAACCCCTGACACTGTAAAGAAGGAGAGCCTGATAGTTGATAACCCCTGATACTGTAAAGAAGGAGAGCCTGATAGTTGATAACCCCTGATACTGTAAAGGAGGAGAGCCTGATAGTTGATAACCCCTGATACTGTAAAGAAGGAGAGCCTGATAGTTGATAACCCCTGACACTGTAAAGGAGGAGAGCCTGATAGTTGATAACACCTGACACTGTAAAGAAGGAGAGCCTGATAGTTGATAACCACTGATACTGTAAAGAAGGAGAGCCTGATAGTTGATAACACCTGACACTGTAAAGGAGGAGAGCCTGATAGTTGATAACACCTGATACTGTAAAGAAGGAGAGCCTGATAGTTGATAACCACTGATACTGTAAAGAAGGAGAGCCTGATAGTTGATAACCCCTGATACTGTAAAGAAGGAGAGCCTGATAGTTGATATCCCCTGACACTGTAAAGGAGGAGAGCCTGATAGTTGATAACCACTGATACTGTAAAGAAGGAGAGCCTGATAGTTGATAACCACTGATACTGTAAAGAAGGAGAGCCTGATAGTTGATAACCCCTGATACTGTAAAGAAGGAGAGCCTGATAGTTGATAACCCCTGACACTGTAAAGGAGAGCCTGATAGTTGATAACCCCTGACACTGTAAAGGAGAGCCTGATAGTTGATAACCCCTGACACTGTAAAGGAGAGCCTGATAGTTGATAACCCCTGACACTGTAAAGGAGAGCCTGATAGTTGATAACCCCTGACACTGTAAAGGAGAGTCTGATAGTTGATAACCCCTGATACTGTAAAGAAGGAGAGCCTGATAGTTGATAACCCCTGACACTGTAAAGAAGGAGAGCCTGATAGTTGATAACACCTGATACTGTAAAGGAGGAGAGCCTGATAGTTGATAACCCCTGATACTGTAAAGGAGAGTCTGATAGTTGATAACCCCTGACACTGTAAAGAAGGAGAGCCTGATAGTTGATAACACCTGACACTGTAAAGAAGGAGAGCCTGATAGTTGATAACACCTGATACTGTAAAGGAGGAGAGCCTGATAGTTGATAACACCTGACACTGTAAAGAAGGAGAGCCTGATAGTTGATAACACCTGACACTGTAAAGAAGGAGAGCCTGATAGTTGATAACCCCTGATACTGTAAAGAAGGAGAGCCTGATAGTTGATAACACCTGATACTGTAAAGGAGAGCCTGATAGTTGATAACCCCTGACACTGTAAAGAAGGAGAGCCTGATAGTTGATAACCCCTGACACTGTAAAGAAGGAGAGCCTGATAGTTGATAACCCCTGACACTGTAAAGAAGGAGAGCCTGATAGTTGATAACCCCTGACACTGTAAAGAAGGAGAGCCTGATAGTTGATAACACCTGACACTGTAAAGAAGGAGAGCCTGATAGTTGATAACCCCTGACACTGTAAAGGAGAGTCTGATAGTTGATAACCCCTGACACTGTAAAGGAGGAGAGCCTGATAGTTGATAACCCCTGACACTGTAAAGAAGGAGAGCCTGATAGTTGATAACCCCTGACACTGTAAAGAAGGAGAGCCTGATAGTTGATATCCCCTGACACTGTAAAGAAGGAGAGCCTGATAGTTGATAACACCTGATAATGTAAAGAAGGAGAGCCTGATAGTTGATAACACCTGATACTGTAAAGGAGAGCCTGATAGTTGATAACCCCTGACACTGTAAAGAAGGAGAGCCTGATAGTTGATAACCCCTGACACTGTAAAGAAGGAGAGCCTGATAGTTGATAACCCCTGACACTGTAAAGAAGGAGAGCCTGATAGTTGATAACACCTGACACTGTAAAGAAGGAGAGCCTGATAGTTGATAACACCTGACACTGTAAAGAAGGAGAGCCTGATAGTTGATAACACCTGACACTGTAAAGAAGGAGAGCCTGATAGTTGATAACCGCTGACACTGTAAAGGAGAGCCTGATAGTTGATAACACCTGACACTGTAAAGAAAGAGAGCCTGATAGTTGATAACCGCTGATACTGTAAAGGAGAGCCTGATAGTTTATAACCCCTGACACTGTAAAGAAGGAGAGCCTGATAGTTGATAACACCTGATACTGTAAAGAAGGAGAGCCTGATAGTTGATAACCCCTGACACTGTAAAGGAGAGCCTGATAGTTGATAACCCCAGATACTGTAAAGAAGGAGAGCCTGATAGTTGATAACCCCTGATACTGTAAAGAAGGAGAGCCTGATAGTTGATAACACCTGATACTGTAAAGAAGGAGAGCCTGATAGTTGATAACCCCTGACACTGTAAAGGAGAGCCTGATAGTTGATAACCCCTGACACTGTAAAGAAGGAGAGCCTGATAGTTGATAACCCCTGATACTGTAAAGGAGAGCCTGATAGTTGATAACCCCTGACACTGTAAAGAAGGAGAGCCTGATAGTTGATAACCCCTGACACTGTAAAGAAGGAGAGCCTGATAGTTGATAACCCCTGACACTGTAAAGGAGAGCCTGATAGTTGATATCCCCTGACACTGTAAAGAAGGAGAGCCTGATAGTTGATAACACCTGACACTGTAAAGGAGGAGAGCCTGATAGTTGATAACCCCTGACACTGTAAAGGAGAGCCTGATAGTTGATAACCCCTGACACTGTAAAGAAGGAGAGCCTGATAGTTGATAACACCTGACACTGTAAAGAAGGAGAGTCTGATAGTTGATAACACCTGATACTGTAAAGAAGGAGAGCCTGATAGTTGATAACCCCTGACACTGTAAAGGAGAGCCTGATAGTTGATAACCCCTGATACTGTAAAGAAGGAGAGCCTGATAGTTGATAACCCCTGACACTGTAAAGAAGGAGAGCCTGATAGTTGATAACCCCTGACACTGTAAAGAAGGAGAGCCTGATAGTTGATAACCCCTGATACTGTAAAGAAGGAGAGCCTGATAGTTGATAACCCCTGACACTGTAAAGAAGGAGAGGTGGGGTTTCAGGTGTCTCCGGAAGGTGGTGATTGACTCCGCTGTCCTGGCGTCGTGAGGGAGTTTGTTCCACCATTGGGGGGCCAGAGCAGCGAACAGTTTTGACTGGGCTGAGCGGGAACTGTACTTCCTCAATGGTAGGGAGGCGAGCAGGCCAGAGGTGGATGAACGCAGTGCCCTTGCTTGGGTGTAGGGCCTGATCAGAGCCTGGAGGTACTGCGGTGCCGTTCCCCTCACAGCTCCGTAGGCAAGCACCATGGTCTTGTAGCGGATGCGAGCTTCACCTGGAAGCCAGTGGAGAGAGCGGAGGAGCGGGGTGACGTGAGAGAACTTGGGAAGGTTGAACACCAGACGGGCTGCGGCGTTCTGGATGAGTTGTAGGGGTTTAATGGCACAGGCAGGGAGCCCAGCCAACAGCGAGTTGCAGTAATCCAGACGGGAGATGACAAGTGCCTGGATTAGGACCTGCGCCGCTTCCTGTGTGAGGCAGGGTCGTACTCTGCGGATGTTGTAGAGCATGAACATACAGGAACGGGCCACCGCCATGATGTTGGTTGAGAACGACAGGGTGTTGTCCAGGATCACGCCAAGGTTCTTAGCGCTCTGGGAGGAGGACACAATGGAGTTGTCAACCGTGATGGCGAGATCATGGAACGGGCAGTCCTTCCCCGGGAGGAAGAGCAGCTCCGTCTTGCCGAGGTTCAGCTTGAGGTGGTGATCCGTCATCCACACTGATATGTCTGCCAGACATGCAGAGATGCGATTCGCCACCTGGTCATCAGAAGGGGGAAAGGAGAAGATTAATTGTGTGTCGTCTGCATAGCAATGATAGGAGAGACCATGTGAGGTTATGACAGAGCCAAGTGACTTGGTGTATAGCGAGAATAGGAGAGGGCCTAGAACAGAGCCCTGGGGGACACCAGTGGTGAGAGCGCGTGGCGAGGAGACAGATTCTCTGAATCTGAATGAATGAAATATTCTTATTAAATCCTTTTTTCTTTACATAGTTGAATGTGCTGACAACAAAATCACACAGAAATTATCAATGGAAATCAAATTTATCAACACATGGAGGTCTGGATTTTGGAGTCACACTCAATTAAAGTGGAAAACCACACTACAGGCTGATCCAACTTTGATGTAACGTCCTTAAAACAAGTCAAAATGAGGCTCAGTAGTGTGTGTGGCCTCCACGTGCCTGTATGACCTCCCTACAACGCCTGGGCATGCTCCTGATGAGGTGGCGGATGGTCTCCTGAGGGATCTCCTCCCAGACCTGGACTAAAGCATCAGCCAACTCCTGGACAGTCTGTGGTGCAACGTGGCGTTGGTGGATGGAGCGAGACATGATGTCCCAGATGTGCTCAATTGTATTCAGGTCTGGGGAACGGGCCAGTCCATAGCATCAATGCCTTCCTCTTGCAGGAACTGCTGACACACTCCAGCCACATGAGGTCTAGCATTGTCTTGCATTAGGAGGATTTCATCTCGGTACCTAATGGCAGTCAGGCTACCTCTGGCGAGCACATGGAGGGCTGTGCGGCCCCCCAAAGAAATGCCACCCCACCCCACACTATGACTGACCTACCGCCAAACCGGTCATGCTGGAGGATGCTGCAGGCAGCAGAACGTTCTCCACGGCGTCTCCAGAATCTGTCACGTCTGTCACATGTGCTCAGTGTGAACATGCTTTCATCTGTGAAGAGCACAGGGCGCCAGTGGAGAATTTGCCAATCTTGGTGTTCTCTGGCAAATGCCAAACGTCCTGCACGGTGTTGGGCTGTAAGCACAACCCCCACCTGTGGACGTCGGGCCGTCATACCACCCTCATGGCGTCTGTTTCTGACCATTTGAGCAGACACATGCACATTTGTGGCCTGCTGGAGGTCATTTTGCAGGGCTCTGGCAGTGCTCCTCCTGCTCCTCCTTGCACAAAGGCGGAGGTAGTGGTCCTGCTGCTGGGTTGTTGCCCTCCTACGGCCTCCTCCACGTCTCCTGATGTACTGGCCTGTCTCCTGGTAGCGCCTCCATGCTCTGGACACTACGCTGACAGACACAGCAAACCTTCTTGCCACAGCTCGCATTGATGTGCCATCCTGGATAAGCTGCACTACCTGAGCCACTTGTGTGGGTTGTAGACTCCGTCTCATGCTACCACTAGAGTGAAAGCACAACCAGCATTCAAAAGTGACCAAAACATCAGCCAGGAAGCATAGGAACTGAGAAGTGGTCTGTGGTCACCACCTGCAGAACCACTCCTTTATTGGGGGTGTCTTGCTAATTGCCTATAATTTCCACCTGTTGTCTATTCCATTTGCACAACAGCATGTGAAATTTATTGTCAATCAGTGTTGCTTCCTAACTGGATAGTTTGATTTCACAGAAGTGTGATTGACTTGGAGTCACATTGTGTTGTTTAAGTGTTCCCTTTTGAGCAGTGTATATATAGATAGATATATAGATATATACATATACTGTATGTATAGTACCTGTATGGATGAGTACAGTATGTATGTATTGTACCTGTATGGATTTGGACAGTATGTATTGTACCTGTATGGATGAGTACAGTATGTATGTATTGTACCTGTATGGATGAGTACAGTATGTTTGTATTGTACCTGTATGGATGAGTACAGTATGTATGTATTGTACCTGTATGGATGAGTACAGTATGTATGTATAGTACCTGTATGGATGAGTACAGTATGTATGTATAGTACCTGTATGGATGAGTACAGTATGTATGTATAGTACCTGTATGGATGAGTACAGTATGTATGCTATATCATTGTCTCTGAACCCAGAGGCAGGCTTTGGAGGCCTGTAGTAACTGAATGAGAATGTTAGTTGAGGTAAACGCCAGTTCAGTTCCTCTCACACAACCCTGTGTGTGTGTGTTTGGTGTGCTGCACACACCTGCAGCAAGGGAATAACAGCAAGTCTGTCAGGTTACTAGGCCAGCAGCCAGCTCCTTTAGGAGGCAGCCCCCCTCTGCAATTCGGAAAGTGCAGTGTGTGTGTGTGTGTGTGTGTGTGTGTGTGTGTGTGTGTGTGTGTGTGTGTGTGTGTGTGTGTGTGTGTGTGTGTGTGTGTGTGTGTGTGTGTGTCTGTGAGAGACTGATTTGAGGGGTTATCTGTGTGTATAATTGCTGTACTCCCAGTTGAGAGACTGTTGTTAACACACATCCCTTCAGGCTGTTGTTTGGATCGAAACCACAGGATCTGGCAACACACACACACACACACACACACACACACACACACACACACACACACACACACACACACACACATACACATACACACACACACACACACACACACACACACACACACACACACACACACACACACACACACACACACACATACACACACACACACACACACACACACATACACACATACACACACACACACACGCACACATACACTCTACAGAACAGACACCTGGCAGATTGGCAGTATGAAAGACAACCACTTGGCCTGACTTCCTACCAGGGGGTACTGATGTAGCCTCAGAGCAGGAGCAGAGAAACAGAACAACCCAGTAGATCAGAACACGCTGTTGATTTTATGGGATACTGTAATACTTGAACGCTTTAAAAAACAACTCTCTGTTGTTAAAATGGAAGGCTGAGATCTGAGGACTGGTGTTAGCTTTACGAGCTATTGCCTTGGCTTTAGCTCAGAGGACAAACACAATCCTACGGCACACAGAAAACCTGTGGTTTAAATCCATTTTAAAGCCTTCAATCCCAGGTTGTATGGTCTGCAGGAGACCAGGGTTTGAATCTAGGTTGATGGCACTCCTTGCCTCCAGACAACTTGTGTAGGTTCTCCATCCCTTCTCTGTTGAAGTCACATGGGCTCTGAGCCAAAGGAAGTTGGCCAATCCAGTGGTAGTGTATAATGGAGTTAGTAACTTAACGAATGCTCAAGGTCCCTTAATACACTTGGCCTTATTAGAGTTGACTTAGCTAAAGTGGCTTAAGAAGTATAGATTTACAGGCCTACAGGGCAGAGGCCATCTGGTTAGGTCGTAGAGCAGAGCAGGTGTTCTAGCATGGTATGGACCAGGTAAGGTAGTGTTGGTGTCATGACCAGGTAAGGACCAGGGAAGGTAGTGTTGGTGTCATGACCAGGTAAGGACCAGGGAAGGTAGTGTTTGTGTCATCGCACGGTAAGGACCAGGGAATGTAGTGTTGGTGTCATGACCAGGTAAGGACCAGGGAATGTAGTGTTGGTGTCATGACCAGGTAAGGACCAGGGAAGGTAGTGTTGGTGTCATGACCAGGTAAGGACCAGGGAAGGTAGTGTTGGTGTCATGACCAGGTAAGGACCAGGGAAGGTAGTGTTGGTGTCATGACCAGGTAAGGACCAGGGAAGGTAGTGTTGGTGTCATGACCAGGTAAGGACCAGGGAAGGTAGTGTTGGTGTCATGACCAGGTAAGGACCAGGGAAGGTAGTGTTGGTGTCATGACCAGGTAAGGACCAGGGAAGGTAGTGTTGGTGTCATGACCAGGTAAGGACCAGGGAAGGTAGTGTTGGTGTCATGACCAGGTAAGGACCAGGTAAGGTAGTGTTGGTGTCATGACCAGGTAAGGACCAGGTAAGGTAGTGTTGGTGTCATGACCAGGTAAGGACCAGGGAAGGTAGTGTTGGTGTCATGACCAGGTAAGGACCAGGGAAGGTAGTGTTGGTGTCATGACCAGGTAAGGACCAGGTAAGGTAGTGTTGGTGTCATGACCAGGTAAGGACCAGGGAAGGTAGTGTTGGTGTCACGACACGGTAAGGACCAGGGAAGATAGTGTTGGTGTCATGACCAGGTAAGGACCAGGTAAGGTAGTGTTGGTGTCATGACCAGGTAAGGACCAGGGAAGGTAGTGTTGGTGTCATGACACGGTAAGGACCAGGGAAGGTAGTGTTGGTGTCATGACCAGGTAAGGACCAGGTAAGGTAGTGTTGGTGTCATGACATGGTAAGGACCAGGTAAGGTAGTGTTGGTGTCAAGGCACGGTAAGGACCAGGGAAGGTAGTGTTGGTGTCATGACCAGGTAAGGACCAGGGAAGGTAGTGTTGGTGTCATGACCAGGTAAGGACCAGGGAAGGTAGTGTTGGTGTCATGACCAGGTAAGGACCAGGGAAGGTAGTGTTGGTGTCATGACCAGGTAAGGACCAGGTAAGGTAGTGTTGGTGTCATGACATGGTAAGGACCAGGTAAGGTAGTGTTGGTGTCAATGCACAGTAAGGACCAGGGAAGGTAGTGTTGGTGTCATGACCAGGTAAGGACCAGGGAAGGTAGTGTTGGTGTCATGACCAGGTAAGGACCAGGGAAGGTAGTGTTGGTGTCATGACCAGGTAAGGACCAGGGAAGGTAGTGTTGGTGTCATGACCAGGTAAGGACCAGGGAAGGTAGTGTTGGTGTCATGACCAGGTAAGGACCAGGGAAGGTAGTGTTGGTGTCAGTGCATTAGACTTGACAAGGTTTGTAGTGTGGGGCTGACTAATAACATGCAGAGACAGACCAATATACTGGGGACCTCTGATATGGTTCAGAGTTTCTATTTTGAGTGGAACATCCCTGGACATTGTCAACGTGACAACAAAAAAATTATCCTCATACAACCATTATACAACATGACCATGATGTCACCAAATACCTCAGAATAACGTCATCGCAACCTGTTTTTGCTCGCTGGGTCAATGTACAGTATTCTGCAATGGGAACACATGAGTGCTTTGGTAGATGCTCATGGACACATTCAAGTACTTGGCCTCTTGAGGACTGCTCTAGTGCGGTTTTCATCCCTTTAAGAGCCACTGTGCAGCTTTACACAGATGTAGGATCATAATTTGATAACTTTTTGTTGCTGAAAACTTGTAGTGTATTCAAAGGTTTTTAGTGGCTTCTAAAGCTTGCAATTTTCACTTTAAAGTTTCAGACTTGATTTAACCTAAAGTAAAATGTATCACCCCCTACCAAAATGTCCATTCATTATAATCCACATAATAATTCACATTTCTTGTTGCTGCAGGATTATTTTCATGCTGTAGCAAACTGGCTCAAATGAAGATCCTACATCTGTAGATATTGATTCAATGGATTCTATAGGTTAGGTAAGGTTAAGGGTTGGTGAAGATGTTTTATGTACATGTTTTCTGCACAACTTGAACAGAGTTAAGTATTGACAAGTGTTTTATAAACGCTCCTTGTCCCTTTGAGAACGACTGTATTGCTCTATAAATATATCAATTCAACAGGTAAGGCTTACAGATGACCTTCAATGTGCATCTCCTACAGAACCTGAAACGTGAACAAAATAGCTGAGAACAGGATGACATGGTTCCGTCTGGAGGTCTTGAGTCCTTGGCCCAGGGAACACTGGTTTTCTTCTGACATGAACATGTTGAAACCCCTCTCAAACCATCACTTTCAGAATGTACTATAATAGAGTGTTCTCTTTCCAGACCTCCTCATCTGACCCATCAGCCAGACAGTGTAAAGGACTGTTCTCTTTCCAGACCCCCTCATCTATCTCATCAGCCAGACAGTGTAAAGGACTGTTCTCTTTCCAGACCTCCTCATCTGACTCATCAGCCAGACAGTGTTAAAGGACTGTTCTCTTTTCAGACCTCCTCATCTATCTCATCAGCCAGACAGTGTTAAAGGACTGTTCTCTTTCCAGACCCCCTCATCTGACTCATCACCTGGTGAATTTTAAGTAAATGGAAAAATAACTCAGGTGAATGACTCACGTTTAATGTTTATACCCCCCCTCCCCCATTTTCTATAATGAAAAACAGGCATTTCTTCAAGGAGAGGCTGATATGATCACTCACTCTCTCACACAGAGAGATTCATCCCCCTCTGGTAAAGGAATCCACAGTTTCAAGTGTTACAGTAATACGACATTGTCTCCCAGTGCTGTGGGATTTGTCTTCCACCTCTTTTGTCCTTGCCATTGTTTAAATGGCCTAATCCTAATCTGGCCTAATCCTAATCTGGAAGGAAAGGCCATGCCGTGTTCATCTGAGTGGGGGTTGTGCGCTGGGGGTGTCAGTAACATATGTACTGACAAGGCTAATCCCAATCCTAATCCTTGTTCATTCATCAGGCCCATTGGCATTAAATGGCAACCTCTTCCCTATGTAGTTTGAAAAGGCCCATAGTGCCATAGTGCACTATTTAGGGAATAGGGTGCCATTTGGGATTCATACATTGTCTAGGACTAGCACTAAATGGGATTGGGGTGTTACTGTAACTCCCTCAGGAGACAAGGCACATGGGTTTAAAATGTACAATCTTCTGGGTTTTAAATGAATCAGGTGACTGAAGATTGATGGCTGAACCGATGAGACTAGCCATGTGCACTAATCCCTGTTAATACCAGCCAGACCATTGGCATTGTCAAGGACCAGCACACTTTGGGATTGGGATGATGTCTAGGACCAGCAGGCCCATTGTCTAGGACCAGCAGGCCCATTGTCTAGGACCAGCAGGCCCATTGTCTAGGACCAGCAGGCCCATTGTCTAGGACCAGCAGGCCCATTGTCTACGACCAGCAGGCCCATTGTCTAGGACCAGCAGGCCCATTGTCTAGGACCAGCAGGCCCATTGTCTAGGACCAGCAGGCCCATTGTCTAGGACCAGCAGGCCCATTGTCTAGGACCAGCAGGCCCATTGTCTAGGACCAGCGGGCCCAATGTCTAGGACTAGCAGGCCCATTGTCTAGGACCAGCAGGCCCATTGTCTAGGACCAGCAGGCCCATTGTCTAGGACCAGCAGGCCCATTGTCTAGGACCAGCAGGCCCATTGTCTAGGACCAGCAGGCCCATTGTCTAGGACCGGCAGGCCCATTGTCTACGACCAGCAGGCCCATTGTCTAGGACCAGCAGGCCCATTATCTAGGACCAGCAGGCCCATTGTCTAGGACCAGCAGTGTTTGGGATTGGAATTTTCACTTCCAGAGGGGGTTTTAACATTTAAATGTACAATCCCTGGGTTATACACTGGAGGAATGACAAGTGATTGGCAGGTGAATTAGCCTAACAGGGAGAACACAACACCCACCATATTTTCATTGTTTTCGTCATGGTGGATGGTTGAACCAAGTCCCTCCAACTCACCTTTCTATTGGTCACGTTTGAGTATTTTATCCTTGTAGATCCTGGGTGTGCAGACAGTTCTTCAGCCTGCCAGAAAAGTCATGTGACAGCCACTAATGTGAGGGAAAAAGTGTCATCTAATAGAAAGTGTTCCCAACAAGTCATTCTCCTTGAATTAACAACATGTATTAGCTCACAGCCTTCCTATTCAATGGCTGCACTCCTAAAACAGGAAGGAGTCTCAGTTAATACAGCTCTATAGGCTGCACTCCTAAAACAGGAAGGAATCTCAGTTATTACAGCTGTATAGGCTGCACTCCTAAAACAGGAAGGAATCTCAGTTATTACAGCTGTATAGGCTGCACTCCTAAAACAGGAAGGAATCTCAGTTATTACAGCTGTATAGGCTGCACTCCTAAAACAGGAAGGAATCTCAGTTATTACAGCTCTATAGGCTGCACTCCTAAAACAGGAAGGAATCTCAGTTATTACAGCTGTATGGCTGCACTCCTAAAACAGGAAGGAATCTCAGTTATTACAGCTCTATAGGCTGCACTCCTAAAACAGGAAGGAGTCTCAGTTATTACAGCTGTATAGGCTGCACTCCTAAAACTTGAAGGAATCTCAGTTATTACAGCTGTATGGCTGCACTCCTAAAACAGGAAGGAATCTCAGTTATTACAGCTGTATAGGCTGCACTCCTTAAACAGGAAGGAATCTCAGTTATTACAGCTGTATAGGCTGCACTCCTAAAACAGGAAGGAATCTCAGTTATTACAGCTGTATGGCTGCACTCCTAAAACAGGAAGGAATCTCAGTTATTACAGCTGTAAAGGCTGCACTCCTAAAACAGGAAGGAATCTCAGTTATTACAGCTGTATAGGCTGCACTCCTTAAACAGGAACCCAAACTTGGTACCTATACTTGATGTGTACCAAGGCCCACACTTGATGGGTACCAAGGCCCACACTTGATGGGTACCAAGGCTCATACTTGATGGGTACCAAGGCCCACACTTGATGGGTACCAAGGCCCACACTTGATGGGTACCAAGGCCCATACTTGATGGGTTCCTAGGCCCACACTTGATGGGTACCAAGGCCCACACTTGATGTGTACCAAGGCCCACACTTGATGGGTACCAAGGCCCACACTTGATGGGTACCAAGGCCCACACTTGATGGGTACCAAGGATCATACTTGATGGGTACCAAGGCCCACACTTGATGGGTACCAAGGCCCACACTTGATGGGTACCAAGGCCCATACTTGATGGGTTCCTAGGCCCACACTTGATGGGTACCAAGGCCCACACTTGATGGGTACCAAGGCCCATACTTGATGGGTTCCTAGGCCCACACTTGATGGGTACCAAGGCCCACACTTGATGGTTACCTAGGCCCATACTTGATGGGTACCAAGGCCCATACTTGATGGGTTCCTAGGCCCACACTTGATGGGTACCAAGGCCCATACTTGATGGGTTCCTAGGGCCACACTTGATGGGTACCAAGGCCCACACTTGATGGGTACCAAGGCCCATACTTGATGGGTTCCTAGGGCCACACTTGATGGGTACCAAGGCTCATACTTGATGGGTACCAAGGCCCATACTTGATGGGTTCCTAGGCCCACACTTGATGGGTACCAAGGCCCACACTTGATGGGTACCAAGGCCATACTTGATGGGTTCCTAGGCCCACACTTGATGGGTACCAAGGCCCACACTTGATGGGTACCAAGGCCCACACTTGATGGGTACGTAGGTCCACACTTGATGGGTACCAAGGCCCACACTTGATGGGTACCAAGGCCCATACTTGATGGGTTCCTAGGGCCACACTTGATGGGTACCAAGGCCCACACTTGATGGGTACCAAGGCCCATACTTGATGGGTTCCTAGGGCCACACTTGATGGGTACCAAGGCTCATACTTGATGGGTACGTAGGTCCACACTTGATGGGTACCAAGGCCCACACTTGATGGGTACCTAGGTCCACATGATACCACATTCATAACCCAGGCATACCACATTGATAAGTAGCACAACCATTTTCATAAACTTATGTCAACGTCTGACATAAATACCTATTGCATATCTGGATGAAGATTATAGTGCACAGTGTATCTATGTACAGTACATATCATTCATCTGGGATGTACATCATCATCATCATGAGTTCAGGAAATCCAACAGGATCCATACATGTGTCATGGTCACGCCTACTGGAACACATTGTCCATGAGACAAATCTCCTCTTTTGTTCTTTGTCTTTTAACTGTTCAGTCCAAAATGCATACCGCATGTCTTTAATGGAAGCCATGCCAGGGTTGGGCTGAGGGCTGAGGGCTGAGGGTTGAGGGCTGAGGGTTGAGGGCTGAGGGCTGAGGGCTGAGGGTTGAGGGCTGAGGGCTGAGGGCTGAGGGTTGAGGGCTGAGGGTTGAGGGCTGGGGGTTGAGGGCTGGGGGCTGGGGGCTGGGGGCTGGGGGCTGAGGTCTGAGGGATGAGGGTTGAGGGCTGAGGGTTGGGGGCTGAGGGTTGAGGGCTGGGGGCGTTGACAAATGAGCTTAGAGGACTTCACATATGGTACTCAACATGGTCTATAAGTTGGAAAGTTTTCAGATTTGTTCTTCTTCTTTCCAACGTGTTGCCATCTCCATCGCTGATTAAACTCAGCTGCCCACATACGGAACACACATTATTTCAACAGATTTGTATTCATTTCAACACAAATAGAGTGTTACAGGAAAGCTGTAAATAGAAGAAGTTCTTTGAAATCATCTGATCATTGAAAATACTGCACAAACAGACAAAAACATCCAGGCTGTATCACATCCGGTCGTGATCGGGAGTCCACTGGAAATAAGACTGACTTGCCTAGTTAATAAATGAAATAGAACAAATAAACACACACACACACACACACACACACACACACACACACACACACACACACACACACACACACACACACACACACACACACACACACACACACACACACGTGAAAACAGAGGAGACAGAGTGTGTCAACCAGTCAAGGCAGTTCCATTACTAATATTATTCTGTGTTCTCAGTCCCACAACCACGATGACTGTTTGCTGGCTTGACCCGCCTGCCTTGTACCTCTGTTGTCTTACAGTATGTCACCATTATCTGGGGCTGTAGTCCTCTTCAGAGCCCTGTGACATGCCTCTATGATGTCACCATTATCTGGGGCTGTAGTCCTTTTCAGAGACCTGTGACATGCCTCTTCCGGCGCCGACAGAGATGGCCGCCTCGCTTCGCATTCCTAGGAAACTATGCAGTTTTTGTTTTTTTACGTGTTATTTCTTACATTAGTACCCCAGGTCATCTTAGGTTTCATTACATACAGTCGAGAAGAACTACTGAATATAAGAGCAGCGTCAAGTCATCATCAGTACGACCAAGAATATGACTTTCGCGAAGCGGATCCTGTGTTCTGCCTTTCAACCAGGACAACGGAATGGATCCCAGCCGGCAACCCAAAAAAACGACTCCGTAAAAGAGGGAAACGAGGGGGTCTTCTGGTCAGACTCCGGAGACGGGCACATCGTGCACCACTCCCTAGTATACTTCTCACGAATGTCCAGTCTCTTGACAACAAGGTTGATGAAATCCGAGCAAGGGTAGCATTCCAGAGGGACATCAGAGACTGTAACGTTCTTTGCTTCACGGAAACATGGCTCACTGGAGAGACGCTCTCGGTGGCGGTGCAGCCAGCGGGTTTCTCCACGCATCGCGCTGACAGAAACAAACATCTTTCTGGAAAGAAGAGGGGCGGGGGCGTATGCCTTATGGCTAACGAGACGTGGTGTGATCACAGAAACATACAGGAACTCAAATCCTTCTGTTCACCTGATTTCTAATTTCTCACATTCAAATGTCGACCGCATTATCTACCAAGAGAATTCTCTTCGATTATAATCACAGCCGTATATATTCCCCCCCAAGCAGACACATCGATGGGTCTGAACGAACTTTATTTGACTCTTTGCAAACTGGAATCCATACATACTGAGGCTGCATTCATTGTAGCTTGGGATTTTAACAAGGCTAATCTGAAAACAAGACTCCCTAAATTGTATCAGCATATCAATTGCGCAACCAGGGCTGGCAACACCTTGGATCATTGTTATTCTAACTTCCGCGACGCATATAAGGCCCTGCCCCGCCCCCCTTTCGGAAAAGCTGACCACGACTCCATTTTGTTGATCCCTGCCTACAGACAGAAACTAAAACAAGAAGCTCCCATGCTGAGGTCTGATTCCACACTCCAAGACTGCTTCCATCAAGTGGACTGGGATATGTTTCGTATTGCGTCAGACAACAACATTGAAGAATACGCTGATTTGGTGTGCGAGTTCATTAGGACGTGCGTTGAAGATGTCGTTCCCATAGCAACGATTAAAACATTCCCAAACCAGAAACAGTGGATTGATGGCAGCATTCGCGTGAAACTGAAAGCGCGAACAACTGCTTTTAATCAGGGCAAGGTGACTGGAAACATGACCGAATACACGCAGTGCAGCTATTACCTCCGCAAGCCAATCAAACAAGCTAAGCGTCAGTATAGAGACAAAGTAGAATCTCAATTCAACGGCTCAGACACAAGAGGTATGTGGCAGGGTCTACAGTCAATCACGGATTACAGGAAGAAAACCAGCCCAGTCACGGACCAGGATGCCTTGCTCTCAGGCAGACTAAATAACGTTTTTGCCCGCTTTGAGGACAATACAGTGCCACTGACACGGCCTGCAACGAAAACATGCGGGCTCTCCTTCACTGCAGCCGAGGTGAGTAAAACATTTAAACGTGTTAACCCTCGCAAGGCTGCAGGCCCAGACGGCATCCCCAGCCGCGCCCTCAGAGCATGCGCAGACCAGCTGGCTTACGGACATATTCAATCAATCCCTATCTCAGTCTGCTGTTCCCACATGCTTCAAGAGGGCCACCATTGTTCCTGTTCCAAAGAAAGCTAAGGTAACTGAGCTAAACGACTACCGCCCCATAGCACTCACTTCCGTCATCATGAAGTGCTTTGACAGACTAGTTAAGGACCGGGGCAGCAGGGTAGCCTAGTGGTTAGAGCGTTGGACTAGTAGCCGGAAGGTTGCAAGTTCAAACCCCTGAGCTGACAAAGTACAAATTTGTTGTTCTGAACCTGAACAGGCAGTTAACCCACTGTTCCAAGGCCGACATTGAAATTAAGAATTTATTCTTATATGACTTGCCTGGTTAAATAAAGGTAAAAAAAAAATATATACAAAAATATCACCTCCACTCCAATTTGCTTACCACCCAAATAGGTCCACAGACAATGCAATCTCAACCACACTGCACACTGCCCTAACCCGTCTGGACAAGAGGAATACCTATGTGAGAATGCTGTTCATCGACTACAGCTCGACATTTAACACCATAGTACCCTCCAAGCTCGTCATCAAGCTCGAGACCCTGGGTCTTGACCCCGCCCTGACGGGCCGCCCCCAGGTGGTGAGGGTAGGCAACAACATCTCCACCCCGCTGATCCTCAACACTGGGGCCCCACAAGGGTGCGTTCTGAGCCCTCTCCTGTACTCCCTGTTCACCCACGACTGTGTGGCCACGCACGCCTCCAACTCAATCATCAAGTTTGCGGACGACACAACAGTGGTAGGCTTGATTACCAACAACGACGAGGAGGTGAGGGCCCTCGGAGCGTGGTGTCAGGAAAATAACCTCAAACTCAACGTCAACAAAACTAAGGAGATGATTGTGGACTTCAGGAAACAGCAGAGGGAACACCCCCCACATCGATGGAACAGTAGTGGAGAGGGTAGTAAGTTTTGAGTTCCTCGGCATACACATCACAGACAAACTGAATTGGTCCACCCACACAGACAGCATCGTGAAGAAGGTGCAGCAGCGCCTCTTCAACCTCAGGAGGCTGAAGAAATTTGGCTTGTCACCAAAAGCACTCACAAACTTCTACAGATGCACAATCGAGAGCATCCTGGCGGGCTGTATCACCGCCTGGTACGACAACTGCTCCGCCCACAACCGTAAGGCTTTACAGAGGGTAGTGAGGTCTGCACAACGCATCACCGGGGGCAAACTACCTGCCCTCCAGGACACCTACACCACCCGATGTTACAGGAAGGCCATAAAGATCATCAAGGACAACAACCACCCGAGCCACTGCCTGTTCACCCCGCTATCATCCAGAAGGCGAGGTCAGTACAGGTGCATCAAAGCTGGGACCGAGAGACTGAAAAACAGCTTCCATCTCAAGGCCATCAGACTGTTAAACAGCCACCACTAACATTGAGTGGCTGCTGCCAACACACTGACTCAACTCCAGCCACTTTAATAATGGGAATTGATGGGAAATTATGTAAAATATATCACTAGCCACTTTAAACAATGCTACAGCAATGCTAATATATATATACATTATATTATATATATAATATAATGTTTACATACCCTACATTATTCATCTCATATGTATACGTATTTACTGTACTCTATATAATCTACTGCATCTTTATGTAATACATGTATCACTAGCCACTTTAACTATGCCACTTTGTTTACATACTCATCTCATATGTATATACTGTACTCGATACCATCTACTGTATCTTGCCTATGCATTATTACTCTGGGGCTGTAGTCCTCTTCAGAGCCCTGTGACATGCCTCTATAATGACATTATTACTCTGGGGCTGTAGTCCTCTTCAGAGCCCTGTGACATGCTTCTATAATGACATTATTACTCTGGGGCTGTAGTCCTCTTCAGAGCCCTGTGACATGCTTCTATAATGACATTATTACTCTGGGGCTGCATGCTTTGAGAACCCACTCTGGTTAGATATCCTACTGTACTCACTAAAAGCTATCTCTCCCACTGGTTAGATATCCTACTGTACTCACTAAAAGCTATCTCTCCCACTCTGGTTAGATATCCTACTGTACTCACTAAAAGCTATCTCTCCCACTCTGGTTAGTTATCCTACTGTACTCACTAAAAGCTATCTCTCCCACTCTGGTTAGATATCCTACTGTACTCACAAAAGGCTATCTCGTCCACTCTGGTTATATATCCTACAGTACTCAATAAAAGCTATCTCTCCCACTCTGGTTATATATCCTACTGTACTCACTAAAAGCTATCTCTTCCACTCTGGTTATATATCCTACTGTACTCACTAAAAGCTATATCTTCCACTCTGGTTAGATATCCTACTGTACTCACTAAAAGCTATCTCTCCCACTCTGATTAGATATCCTACTGTACTCACTAAAAGCTATCTCTCCCACTCTATAGGAATGTACAGTAAGACAGAGCTACACTGTGTGGTTGAATACGCAGCAGAAGTCTTGTGATTCTTCTTCCTCCCCCTCACCTCTGTAATCCAACCCAACCAGGAAGCTCAGACATCTCCAGTCTCCTCCCCCCTGGCTTTCCCTGTAACAATGTCATATTTGTGTACCCCCCTTCTCTCTATGGAGCCCATAGTCAGTTTGATAATGACTGGGACCCCGGTGGGATTATAAACTGGTCTGTCTGCTGTCTGTATGGGACCTTCACCTACTTCATCCTTGACCTGTTCAGAAGACCTTGGGAGGCCTTGACCTTTGACCTAGAGAGATGTTCTTTCAGCCATTGGGTTTGAACCCTGGTCTCCTTCATTTGTTGCCTGCAGAAAACCACCCTGCATCGCATACCACCCTGCATCCCATACCACCCTTCAATCCACACCCTGCATCCCATATCAACCTATATCCCATACCACCCTGCATCCCATACCACCCTTCAATCCACACCCTCTATCCCATACCACCCTGTATCCCATTACACCCTTCATCCCATACCACCCTTCATCCCATTACACCCTTCATCGCATACCACCCTGCATCCCATACCACCCTTCAATTCACACCCTCTATCCCATACCACCCTGCAATCCACACCCTCTATCCCATACCACCCTGCATCCCATTACAACCTGTATCCCATACCACCCTTCATCCCATTACACCCTTCATCCCATACCACCCTTCATCCCATTACACCCTTCATCCCATTACACCCTCTATCCCATACCACCCTTCATCCCATTACACCCTTCATCCCATTACACCCTTCATCCCATTACACCCTTCATCCCATACCACCCTTCATCCCATTCCACCCTTCATCCCATTCCACCCTTCATCCCATACCACCCTTCATCCCATTACACCCTTCATCCCATTACACCCTTCATCCCATTACAACCTCTATCCCATACCACCCTTCATCCCATTACACCCTCTATCCCATACCACCCTTCATCCCATACCCCCTTGCATCCCATTACACCCTCTATCCCATACCCCCTTGCATCCCATTACACCCTTCATCCCATTACACCCTTCATCCCATTACACCCTTCATCCCATACCCCCTTGCATCCCATACCACACTCGTACCATGAAGGCCACCTAATCGTACCAAGCTCATCCATCCTCTCCCTGGTAACTATTCCCCAGGTTGTTGATTTAAACGAGAATGTGTGCTCTGTCAACTTACCCGTTAAAATAAGTGTTAAATAAAAACACAACTCAAGCCTACTGTCGGCCTCAAGCAGCAAAATTCTTCAGGGGTCGGAAAAGGTTGCCACCGAAGACCTGAGATTTAGCTGGAGGGATGATACTTCTTTGTGGATGGCACTGAGAAGGGTGTCGTCTCCATCATACACCATGATAATGGAGGTTAACCAGACATATCAGGCTGACTCTGTGGTCTACTGTAGTCAGAGCATTGATAGCCTGGACAAGCTGCTGAAAGCTGGCCTCAGTTAGAGACAGTTATCTGTTCTGCATGTGTCAGAACTAAGAACATATAGAAGAGAGAATATGGAGGCATTCTGGAATAGAACAATACAATGAGTTATTCTAATGCAGGGATGCTCTTTATTTAAAAACAGAATAGAGAATATGGAGGCATTCTAGAATAGAACAATACAATGAGTTATTCTAATGCAGTGATGCTCTTTATTTAAAAACAGAATAGAGAATATGGAGGCATTCTAGAACAGAACAATACAATGAGTTATTCTAATGCAGGTATGCTCTTTATTTAAAAACAGAATAGAGAATATGGAGGCATTCTAGAATAGAACAATACAATGAGTTATTCTAATGCAGTGATGCTCTTTATTTAAAAACAGAATAGAGAATATGGAGGCATTCTAGAACAGAACAATACAATGAGTTATTCTAATGCAGGTATGCTCTTTATTTAAAAACAGAATAGAGAATATGGAGGCATTCTAGAATAGAACAATACAATGAGTTATTCTAATGCAGTGATGCTCTTTATTTAAAAACAGAATAGAGAATATGGAGGCATTCTAGAATAGAACAATACAATGAGTTATTCTAATGCAGTGATGCTCTTTATTTAAAAACAGAATAGAGAATATGGAAGCATTCTAGAACAGAACAATACTACAATAAGTTATTCTAATGCAGTGATGCTCTTTATTTAAAAACAGAATAGAGAATATGGAGGCATTCTAGAACAGAACAATACTACAATAAGTTATTCTAATGCAGTGATGCTCTTTATTTAAAAACAGAATAGAGAATATGGAGGCATTCTAGAATAGAACTGTTATGTACTTGAGTGAAGACCCAAAAGCGGTTTTAACAGAAAACAGAGTTCTTTAATGAAAAACAGGAATGGCATAAATCCTCTTCCAACGTTGTCAACGGAACAAAAAGAACGTTAGTATAATGCAGGATGCACCTGCCAGGCAGACTCCGACAGGATAGGACAAGGTGGAAGCAAACGAGACGACAGCTTGCTTCTGGCATCAAAAACACAAACAAGAATCAGACACTGAAAGTAGCAGGAACAGAGAGAGAAATAGAGACCTAATCAGAGGGGGAAGAGAGAACAGGTGGGAAAGAGTGAATGAGCTAGTTAGGGGAGATGTAGAACAGCTGAAGAATGAGAGACAGAGAAGGTAACCTAAAAAGACCAGCAGAGAGAGACAGAGTGAAGAGAAAGGACAGGAACAGACATAACAAGACATGACAAGAACAATAAAATGAGTTATTCTAATGCAGGGATGCTCTTTATTTAAAAACAGAATAGAGAATATGGAGGCATTCTAGAATAGAACAATACAATGAGTTATTCTAATGCAGTGATGCTCTTTATTTAAAAACAGAATAGAGAATATGGAGGCATTCTAGAATAGAACAATAAAATGAGTTATTCTAATGCAGGGATGCTCTTTATTTAAAAACAGAATAGAGAATATGGAGGCATTCTAGAATAGAACAATACAATGAGTTATTCTAATGCAGTGATGCTCTTTATTTATGGAGGCATTCTAGAATAGAACAATACAATGAGTTATTCTAATGCAGTGATGCTCTTTATTTATGGAGGCATTCTAGAATAGAACAATACAATGAGTTATTCTAATGCAGGGATGCTCTTTATTTAAAAACAGAATAGAGAATATGGAGGCATTCTAGAATAGAACAATACAATGAGTTATTCTAATGCAGTGATGCTCTTTATTTAAAAACAGAATAGAGAATATGGAGGCATTCTAGAATAGAACAATAAAATGAGTTATTCTAATGCAGGGATGCTCTTTATTTAAAAACAGAATAGAGAATATGGAGGCATTCTAGAATAGAACAATACAATGAGTTATTCTAATGCAGTGATGCTCTTTATTTATGGAGGCATTCTAGAATAGAACAATGAACTGATCTGAAAATATAATTAACTTGTTCTGAGTAATGCTAAGACGGGGACCAGGGACATGGAGCATTTGATCTAAAAACACAAACAGAAGACCGTTGACAACGTTTCAGCTGTATGCCTTTGTCAAGAGCACGAACAATAATGAAATAATAAAATAAAACTATGTTTCCTCCAATATGACGCAGAAATGACCTAATTGTCCAGAAAGGGGTACCCCTCCCCAAGCCCAGGAGTGAACCATATACAGTTAGTTAAACAACGAGCAACTACATTTAGTTAAACAACTTGCAACTACATTTAGTTAAACAACTAGCAACTACATTTAGTTAAACAACTAGCAACTACATTTAGTTAAACAACTAGCAACTACATTTAGTTAAACAACTAGCAACTACATTTAGTTAAACAACTTGCAACTACATTTAGTTAAACAACTAGCAACTACATTTAGTTAAATAACTAGCAACTACATTTAGTTAAACAACTAGCAACTACATTTAGTTAAACAACCAGCAACTACATTTAGTTAAACAACTAGCAACACATTTAGTTAAACAACTAGCAACGACATGTAGTTAAACAACTAGCAACACATTTATTTAAACAACTTGCAACTACATTTAGTTAAACAACTAGCAACTTTATTTAGTTAAACAACTAATAACTATATTTAGTTAAACAACTAGTAACACATTAAGTTAAACAACTAGTAACACATTAAGTTAAACAACAAGCATCTACATTTAGTTAAACAACTGAAAAGGACATTTCAATATAAAGCTCTTTGATCAATATTGAAATAAAAATAACTGCTTTGCGGTCATTCACATATGATCATTAATTACTGCTTCATGGTCATTCATTCATGTATTTCATTGTATGTATTTCATTCATTCATGTATTGTCATTCACACCCTTTTTCAGTGACTCTTGGCAAGAAATAAACAGGCAAAGATAAGTGTTAGCGATTAGGTGATAAAAAAGTACATAAAGGGTATCATAAAATTAGTGGAAGTAAAAAAATGTATTACATATTGCTTGTATTACAAGTCATTTAAATACTATTATTTCATGAAATTTAAAAAGGGTTATTTTTAAGTAATTGAACTATGATTATTTCTATGTAATTTAAATAGGAATACATATACATATTAGTTGAAGATTAATCAGAAAAAGTCCAGAGCATTTAAAATGACTTCATTAGAATTGTCTAAACACATCACAAATTCTGGAAGACATTTTGTACAGAGGAATTTTAACAACAAATTCAATACCTCAACATATGTGTCAACATTGCGTCTTCATTAGCACAAGGTTCAACATCAACCTCTGATCTCACATTTCAGTCCACAAGGTTCAACATCAACCTCTGATCTCATGCTCAATCGGAGGTTTCAGTTTAGCCCACAGTCTGTCCCAGAATGCCTGGTGCTGAAGGGGGTCCTGGGGCCAGTCCAGATAAGTCCTGGTTTTCAGCAGGCGAGCCAGCCTGTGGTGGGCAGACAGCCGGCGAGGGGGGATCTTCTCCAGGAAGACCAGGAGGAGGATGTCCCTTTGCTCCACCTGCAGCCTGTAGGTGGCCAGCTTCATCTCCAGAGAGCACCAGTTACTGCGTAGGTAGTGGCGGCTGACTAGGCAGAGGGTGTGTCGGCTCCGGTAGAGGCTGTCTGTGATGTTCTCCACAATGTCCTTCCCCAGCTGGAAGTCCCTGCTGTGCAGACAGAGGCGCAGGAAAGGAGGACCCCTCTGCTCCAGATTAGGTAGCAGCTCCTCCACCACCCAGCGCTCGTCCTTCCCACTATAGGAGACAAACGTATCGTAGTGGTAGCGCCCCCTGGTGTTGGATCGCATGGCTTTTAACAGCCAGCCAAGGGTGATGTGGTAGAGGGGGAGGAGGTAGGGGCCGGCCAGGTTATGGACCAACACCACAAGCATGAAGAACAGGACTCCCAGGCCAGTCGCAACAAAGAGCACAAAGCCAACCTCTGTTGTGCAGTTGGCTTCTGTGTACCCGACAAAATTAGGTGTGTCTATTCCATTGTCCGACAAGCATATCAAGTCCTCCAAAGTATACATACCGGTTTTAGCATATGGACCAAGCATGATCACTTCAATCTGCCTGCACCCCTTGGCCCATGTAATGAGCCAAGCATTGTCACAACTGCAAAACATCTGTAAATTATTAAACATCAAATACTTAAGACTAGAGAGAGGTTCAGTAAAGCTGTAGAATACATTATAAATGTTCTCTATCTGCAGATACACCGTTTTCAAAGATTTCAAGTCTTTAGTTAAACTCCCCTCCAAAGAATAAATCCTGCAGTTGTACATTTCCAGAACCTCCAGTTTGGTCAAGTTGTGAAAAATGATGTCGGCAGAACGCTGTGTTAAAAGATCCACCTGTCGTAGAGTCAGTTTCCTCAGGTGAATCAGATGATTCATTGATGTTAAATCAACCCTTTTAGCTGAAAGCTTCGATCTGTAGTCAAATGTCTCCACAGACGTGAAGTACTTTCCCATGAATTCAGATCCACAAAGGAATTCTTCAGCATCAGCATGAAGATGGGTTACAGACTGAAAGAAAGGTCTGTCACAGTCCTGAAATGACACCGTCTGGCCTTTGACCTGGAGACTCAGGTTCTGTTTAGATGTGATGTTACTGCCGATAGTCAACTGCATCGGCCTCATAGCTGAACTAATGTACAGATGAGTCAGTTGACTCAGAATTCCTCCAAATATAAGTGTCAGATTCATCTTGATCACAGGTTCTGTTAGTGGGTTGTGCACTTGCCCGAGAAACACTTGTCTAAGAGACGTGAGGTGTGTGAAAGACATCGCCTCAATGTTGTGAATAAATGGATTGTTCCTGAGGTCTAACCATGTCAAACTATGTAAACCATAAAATGTGTTTGCATTTATCTGTGTTATCTTATTACTTGTAATGTCCAAGGACTCCAGATTTGTCAATCCCAGGAAAGCAAAGTCTTCAATGTTTGAAATTAAATTCTGTTTTATATCCAGATACTGCAGCTTAACAAGACAGCTAAATTGTTTTGCAAAAAGCATTTGATTTTTCAACCCTAAAGTGAGATTTGTTAACCATGTTATTGGTTGTTCTTGGAAGGAGCAAATATCAAGTCTGTTGTCTTCCAGGCCGTCGATTTTTAATTGATTAAGGTTTTTGAGACTGGAAATAAAATGCCAATCCAAATGGGTAGTAGGATGGAAAGACAAAGGTCCACTTAAATGCATATATTCTAGCCCAGTGCACAATTCAACACTGGACATAGAGAGGCTGCTTGTATTGAAATTGTTTACAAATATTTTCTTGATTGAAAGCAAAAACACTACATTACAGATACTTTCAATATCAATGACATTGATCCCATAGAAACTGAAGCCCTGGATTTGTTTTATCCCAGACAGGGGAAGGTGCAGTAGGACTTCCTGGCTGAAAACCCCTGATAACATTGTGAGGTTCTGGAGCCAAGCCAATGAACCTTCCTCTATATGTGTTATTTCACCAAATGATAACGCAACTCTTGCTAGATTTATAAAAACAGGTGTCATGCTTTCGTTGGTGTTTAAGACGGAGCAGTTTGAAATGTTTAACGATCGTATGTTTGTTGCGTCTACATATAAACTAACAAGTGACTTTATATTCATAATTCTGCATAGTATCTCTGCCAAATCCTCTAAACAGGGTTCCCTAATGATGAGACTTTGTAACAGAGGAATGCCATGGAAAACATCCGGGGTCATTGCTGACATTCGATAACTCCAAAGAACCAAATGACTGAGGTTGACGAGATCTCTGAATGTATGGGGCCCAATATGACAATCACAGCAATCTGACTCCAATCCCAATTTACCTACGTACATATGTTGCAGATGTGGAAGGTGACTGTTCCCAGATGGAAGGATTTGAGTAAAACAGCCATCAATGTACAGGTACTCCAGATCCTGAAACTGAGAGAAAAAGCCTAGAGACATGGATCTATTTTCACCATGTGTCATATATATGCAGAGGGTATTGATATTAGGGGGAAGTCCAAGTAGATCCTCCTCGATGGCTGTGACATCTTGACAGGCAGCAGTGTAACGTTCTGCATAATGAGGTATGTGGCTGCAGATCCAGGTGGGAAAGTGTCCCAAGTCTTCACCACTGTCATAAATCTGGCATTTAGGATGCATCCATCCACTAGAACTCTGAATCCACAGGAACAGGACGGCAGGGTGGGAAAACATAGATCTCATCTCTTCCAACGTTAGTCAAATTTACTGAGATGATTGTCAGAATAGTTTGCTTCCGGTGGATCTCTGTAGGACGTTGGTTTGATACAGTAAAACCCTTATGAACGCTGTAAACAGAATGGAGTCTCTCGTCTTGTTGTTGTTTGTCAGATGGGTTCCTCCTTGGTAACTAACAGCAGTTCATACCTTTTGGTTGTTCCAATGTTCCTCCCTTTCACCCTGCAGTTGAATTGTATCTCAAGGTAACCGGAGTAAATATTTAATGGTTAGTTTGGTTCCAAAAGTAAAGAAACAATAAAAAGTCCCACAGACAATGAAGAAATGAATGCAGAGCTGCAACGTGTTCTCTGAGCGCCACAGTTGATGTCTGAATGTGTCCGAGGAGCAGCATCCTGTTTGTACAGCACAGTCACACTGGAGGTTAAACAGCTTGTGAAAGTCTATTTTTACCTGTTTTTACATCTCTCTCTTTCAGTTCCTGAAAAGAAACTTACAGTCTATAAAAATACAATTGACATGAAAGATCTGTTGGGACATGATAGATTACAGAAGACCGTAGAGTCTCACTAAAACATCAGCAGATTGTAATGAAATATGAATTAGAGTACAGTACTTCATTTTAGTATTACATTATAGAATTATCTTGTACATGAAAAACTCTTTAATGTATTTGTGCTGTTGACATTATTTATTATAATTTTTTAAATTTGAATTATTATTAGTTGTATTACTCTGGGGCTGGAGTCCTCTTCAATGCCCTGTGACATGCCTCTATAATGACATTATTACTCTGGGGCTGTAGTCCTCTTCAATGCCCTGTGACATGCTTCTATAATGACATTATTAATCTGGGGCTGTAGTCCTCTTCAGAGCCCTGTGACATGCCTCTATAATGACATTATTACTCTGGGGCTGTAGTCCTCTTCAGAGCCCTGTGACATGCCTCTATAATGACATTATTACTCTGGGGCTGTAGTCCTCTTCAATGCCCTGTGACATGCCTCTATAATGACATTATTACTCTGGGGCTGTAGTCCTCTTCAATGCCCTGTGACATGCTTCTATAATGACATTATTACTCTGGGGCTGTAGTCCTCTTCAGAGCCCTGTGACATGCCTCTATAATGACATTATTACTCTGGGACTGTAGTCCTCTTCAGAGCCCATGCTTCTATAATGACATTATTACTCTGGGACTGTAGTTATCAGACCTGAGGATAAGATCCAGATGAAGACAGTTAAGAATAACAAACGGTTATTACTAGAACAGGGGCAGGCAAACGACAGGTCAAAGGCAGGCAGAGGTCAGTAATCCAGGGCAGAGTCCGTAAGGTTCAGAACGGCAGACAGGGTCAGTGATCCAGGGCAGAGTCTGAAAGGTTCAGAACTGCAGACAGGGTCAGGGCAGGCAGAGGTCAGTGATCCAGGCCAGAGTCCGTAAGGTTCAGAACTGCAGACAGGGTCAGGGCAGGCAGAGGTCAGTGATCCAGGGCAGAGTCTGAAAGGTTCAGAACTGCAGGCAGGCTGGGGATCAGTCTTGTTCTGAGCACTGGCAGTGAAGGCGGTTTCATCTTAGGTTTCATTACATACAGTCGAGAAGAACTACTGAATATAAGAGCAGCGTTACTCACTCAGTACGACCAAGAATATGACTTACGCGAAGCGGATCCTGTGTTCTGCCTTTCACCCAGAACAACGGAATGGATCCCAGCCGGCGACCCAAAAAAACGACTTCGTAAAAGAGGGAAACGAGGCGGTCTTCTGGTCAGACTCTGGAGACGGGCACATCGTGCACCACTCCCTAGTATACTTCTCACCAATGTCCAGTCTCTTGACAACAAGGTTGATGAAATCCGAGCAAGGGTAGCATTCCAGAGGGACATCAGAGACGTTAATGTTCTTTGCTTCAGGGAAACATGGCTCACTGGAGAGACGCTCTCGGAGTCGGTGCAGTCAGCTGGTTTCTCCACGCATCGCGCCGACAGAAACAAACATATTTCTGGTAAGAAAGGGGGGCGGGGGCGTATGCCTTATGGCTAACGAGACGTGGTGTGATCACAAAAACATACAGGAACTCAAATCCTTCTGTTCACCTGATTTAGAATTCCTCACAATCAAATGTCGACCCCATTATCTACCAAGGGAATTCTCTTCGATTATAATCACAGCCGTATATATTCCCCCCCAAGCAGACACATCGATGGCTCTGAACAAACTTTATTTGACTCTTTGCAAACTGGAATCCATACATCCTGAGGCTGCATTCATTGTAGCTGGGGATTTTAACAAGGCTAATCTGAAAACAAGACTCCCTAAATTGTATCACCATATCGATTGCGCATTCAGGGCTGGCAAAACCTTGGATCATTGCTATTCTAACTTCCGCAACGCATATAAGGCCATGCCCCGCCCTCCTTTCGGAAAAGCTGACCCCGACTCCGTTTTGTTGATCCCTGCCTACAGACAGAAACTAAAACAAGAAGATCCCACGCTGACGTCTGTCCAACGCTGGTCCGACCAATCTGATTCTACACTCCAAGACTGCTTCCATCACATGGACTGGGATATGTTTCATATTGCATCAGACAACAACATTGACGAATACGCTGATTCGGTGTGCGAGTTCATTAGAACGTGCGTTAAAGATGTCGTTCCCATAGCAACGATTAAAACAGTCCCAAACCAGAAACCGTGGATTGATGGCAGCATTCGCGTGAAACTGAAAGCGCGAACCACTGCTTTTAATCAGGGCAAGGTGACCGGAAACATGACCGAATACAAACAGTGTAGCTATTCCCTCCGCAAGGCAATCAAACAAGCTAAGCGTCAGTATAGAGACAAAGTAGAATCTCAATTCAATGGCTCAGACACAAGAGGTATGTGGCAGGGTCAAAAGTCAATCACGGATTACAAAAAGAAAACCAGCCCCGTCACGGACCAGGATGTCTTGCTCCCAGGCAGACTAAATAACTTTTTTGCCCGCTTTGAGGACAATACAGTGCCACTGACACGGCCTGCAACGAAAACATGCGGACTCTCCTTCACTGCAGCCGAGGTGAGTAAAACATTTAAACGTGTTAACCCTCGCAAGGCTGCAGGCCCAGACGGCATCCCCAGCCGCGCGCTCAGAGCATGCGCAGACCAGCTGGCTGGTGTGTTTACGGACATATTCAATCAATCCCTATCCCAGTCTGCTGTTCCCACATGCGTCAAGAGGGCCACCATTATTCCTGTTCCCAAGAAAGCTAAGGTAACTGAGCTAAACGACTACCGCCCCGTAGTACTCACTTCCGTCATCATGAAGTGCTTTGAGGGACTAGTCAAGGACCATAGCACCTCCACCCTACCTGACACCCTAGACACCCTCCAATTTGCTTACCGCCCAAATAGGTCCACAGACGATGCAATCTCAACCACACTGCACACTGCCCTAACCCATCTGGACAAGAGGAATACCTATGTGAGAATGCTGTTCATCGACGACAGCTCGGCATTTAACACCATTGTACCCTCCAAGCTCGTCATCAAGCTCAAGACCCTGGGTCTCGACCCCGCCCTGTGCAACTGGGTACTGGACTTCCTGACGGGCCGCCCCCAGGTGGTGAGGGTAGGCAACAGCATCTCCACTCCGCTGATCCTCAACACTGGGGTCCCACAAGGGTGCGTTCTGAGCCCTCTCCTGTACTCCCTGTTCACCCACGACTGCGTGGCCACACACGCCTCCAACTCAATCATCAAGTTTGCAGACGACACAACAGTGGTAGGCTTGATTACCAACAACGACGAGATGGCCTACAGGGAGGAGGTGAGGGCCCTCGGAGTGTGGTGTCAGGAAAATAACCTCACACTCAACGTCAACAAAACTAAGGAGATGATTGTGGACTTCAGGAAACAGCAGAGGGAACACCCCCCTATCCACAACGATGGAACAGTAGTGGAGAGGGTAGTAAATTTTAAGTTCCTCGGCATACACATCACAGACAAACTTAATTGGTCCACCCACACAGACAGCATCGTGAAGAAGGCGCAGCAGCGCCTCTTCAACCTCAGGAGGCTGAAGAAATTTGGCTTGTCACCAAAAGCACTCACAAACTTCTACAGATGCACAATCGAGAGCATCCTGGCGGGCTGTATCACCGCCTGGTACGGCAACTGCCGTAATATAATGTTTACATACACTACATTATTCATCTCATATGTATACGTATATACTGTACTCTATATTATCTACTGCATCTTTATGTAATACATGTATCACTAGCCACTTTAACTATGCCACTTTGTTTACATACTAATCTCATATGTATATACTGTACTCGATACCATCTACTGTACCTTGCCTATGCTGCTCTGTACTATCACTCATACATATGTCTTTATGTACATATTCTTTATCCCCTTACACTTGCATTTCGCTACACTCACATTAACATCTGCTAACCATGTGTATGTGACAAATAAAATTTGATTTGATATTTATATTTACATGTACAAGAGAATTCAATAAAGTAATACTAAAATGAGGTACTGTACTACAATTCATATTTCATTACAATCTGCTGATGTTTTAGTGAGACTCTACGGTCTTCTGTAATCTATCATGTCCCAACAGATCTTTCATGTCAATTGTATTTTTATAGACT
>NW_027006768.1:85541-96937 GCF_036934945.1 Oncorhynchus masou masou
AAATAAAGAGCATCACTGCATTAGAATAACTCATTGTATTGTTCTATTCTAGAATGCCTCCATATTCTCTATTCTGTTTTTAAATAAAGAGCATCACTGCATTAGAATAACTTATTGTAGTATTGTTCTGTTCTAGAATGCCTCCATATTCTCTATTCTGTTTTTAAATAAAGAGCATCCCTGCATTAGAATAACTCATTTTATTGTTCTATTCTAGAATGCCTCCATAAATAAAGAGCATCACTGCATTAGAATAACTCATTGTATTGTTCTATTCTAGAATGCCTCCATATTCTATTCTGTTTTTAAATAAAGAGCATCACCGCACAGAACAACTCATTGTATTGTTCTATTCTAGAATGCCTCCATATTCTAGCCTGTTTTTAACAAAGAGCATCACTGCATTAGAATAACTCATTGTTCTATTCCTTGCTCCATATTCTCTATTCTGTTTTTAAATAAAGAGCATCCCTGCATTAGAATAACTCATTGTATTGTTCTATTCAGAATGCCTCATATTCTCTCTTCTATATGTTCTAGTTCCTTTGCAGAACAGATAACTGTCTCTAACTGAGGCCAGCTTTCAGCAGCTTGTCCAGGCTATCAATGCTCTGACTACAGTAGACCACAGAGTCAGCCTGATATGTCTGGTTAACTCCATTATCATGGTGTATGATGGAGACGACACCTTCTTCAGTGCCATCCACAAAGAAGTATCATCCTCCAGCTAAATCTCAGGTCTTCGGGTGGCAACCTTTTCCGACCCCTGAAGAATTTTGCTGCTTGAGGCCGACAGTAGGCTTGAGTTGTGTTTTTATTTAACACTTATTTTAACGGGTAAGTTGACAGAGCACACATTCTCGTTTAAATCAACAACCTGGGGAATATTACCAGGGAGAGGATGGATGAGCTTGGTACCGATTAGGTGGCCTTCATGGTACGAGTGTGGTATGGGATGCAAGGGGTATGGGATGAAGGGTGGGATGAAGGGTAATGGGATGAAGGGTGTAATGGGATGCAAGGGGGTATGGGATAGAGGGTGTAATGGGATGCAAGGGGGTATGGGATGGGGTGGTATGGGATAGAGGGGTAATGGGATGAAGGGTGGTAGATAGATATTGTAATGGGATGAAGGGTAATGGGATGAAGGGTGGTAGGGATAGAGGGTGTATGGGATGAAGGGTGTAATGGGATGAAGATGGGTTGTATGGGATGAAGGGTGGTATGGATGGAGGTTGTAATGGGATGAAGGGTGTAATGGGATGAAGGGTGGAATAGAGGTTGATGGGATGAAGGGTGGAATGGGATGAAGGGTGTAATGGGATGAAGGGTGGTATGGGATGAAGGGTGGAATGGGATGAAGGATAGGGTGTAATGGGATGAAGGGTGTAATGGGATGAAGGGGGTATGGGATGAAGGGTGTGAATTGAAGGGTGTAATGGGATGAAGGGTGGTATGCGATGAAGGGTGCATGGGACGAAGGGTGGTATGGGATGAAGGGGTGTAATGGGATACAGGGGTGGTAGGGATAGAGGGTGGGATTGAAGGGTGGTATGGGATGCAGGGTGGTATGGGATTAAGGTTGATATGGGATGCAGGGTGTGGATTGAAGGTGCGGTATGGGATGCAGGGTGGTATGCGATGCAGGGTGGTCTGCAGGCAACAAATGAAGGAGACCAGGGTTAATGGCTGATACATCTCTAGGTCAAAGGTCAAGGGATAGAGGTCTTCTGAACAGGTCAAGGATGAAGTAGGTGAAGGTATGGGATAGACAGATCAGTTTATAATCCCACCGGGGTCCCAGTCATTATCAAACTGACTATGGCCTCCATAGAGAGAAGGGGGGTACATTGAAGGGTGTTACAGGGAAAGCCAGGGGAGGAGACTGGAGATGTCTGAGCTTCCTGGTTGGGTTTTACAGAGGTGAGGGGAGGAAGAAGAATCACAAGACTTCTTGCCAGGTTTTCAAACCACAATGTAGCTCTGACTGTACATTCCTCTAGGTGGAAGAGATAGCTTTAGTGAGTACAGTAGGATATCCTCCAGAGTGGGAGAGTCTTCTGAACAGGTCAACCAGATGGAAGAGATAGCTTTAGTGAGACAGGTCTAACCAGAGTGGAAGAGATAGCTTTTAGTGAGTACAGTAGATATATAACCAGACCGGAGAGATAGCTTTTAGTGAGTACAAACTGACTATCTAACCAGTGGGAGAGATAGCTTTTAGTGAGTACAGTAGGATATCTAACCAGTGGGAGAGATAGGTTTTGTGAGTACAGTAGGATATATAACCAGAGTGGGGAGAGATAGCTAGTGAGTACAGTCTGATATCTAAACCTGGTGGAGAGATAGCTTAGTGAGTACTGTAGGATATCTAACCAGAGTGGAAGATATAGCATTTTAGACTTCAGTAGGATATATAACCACAGCGGGAAGAGATAGCTTTAGTGAGTACAGTAGGATATATAACCAGAGGAGAGATAGCTTTTAGTGAGTACAGTAGGATATCTAACCAGAGTGGGAGAGATAGCTTTTAGTGAGTACAGTAGGATATCTAACCAGAGTGGAAGAGATAGCTTTTAGTGAGTACAGTAGGATATCTAACCAGAGTGGGAGAGATAGCTTTTAGTGAGTACAGTAGGATATCTAACCAGAGTGGGAGAGATAGCTTTTAGTGAGTACAGTAGATATATAACCAGAGGGAAGAGATAGCTTTGTGAGTACAGTAGGATATCTAACCAGAGTGGAAGAGATAGCTTTTAGTGAGTACAGTAGGATATATAACCAGAGTGGGAGAGATAGCTTTTAGTGAGTACTGTAGGATATCTAACCAGAGTGGACGAGATAGCTTTTAGTGAGTACAGTAGGATATCTAACCAGAGTGGGAGAGATAGCTTTTAGTGAGTACCGTAGGATATCTAACCAGAGTGGGTTCTCAAAGCATGCAGCCCCAGAGTAATAATGTCATTATAGAGGCATGTCACAGGGCTCTGAAGAGAACTACAGCCCCAGAGTAATAATGTCATTATAGAGGCATGTCACAGGGCTCTGAAGAGGACTACAGCCCCAGAGTAATAATGTCATTATAGAAGCATGTCACAGGGCTCTGAAGAGAACTACAGCCCCAGAGTAATAATGTCATTATAGAGGCATGTCACAGGGCTCTGAAGAGGACTACAGCCCCAGAGTAATAATGTCATTATAGAGGCATGTCACAGGGCTCTGAAGAGGACTACAGCCCCAGAGTAATAATGTCATTATAGAGGCATGTCACAGGGCTCTGAAGAGGACTACAGTCTCAGAGTAATAATGTCATTATAGAGGCATGTCACAGGGCTCTGAAGAGGACTACAGCCCCAGATAATGGTGACATCATAGAGGCATGTCACAGGGCTCTGAAGAGGACTACAGCCCCAGATAATGGTGACATCATAGAGGCATGTCACAGGGCTCTGAAGAGGACTACAGCCCCAGATAATGGTGACATACTGTAAGACAACAGAGGTACAAGGCAGGCGGGTCAAGCCAGCAAACAGTCATCGTGGTTGTGTGTACTGAGAACACAGAATAATATTAGTAATGGAACTGCCTTGACTGGTTGACACACTCTGTCTCCTCTGTTTTCACGTGTGTGTGTGTGTGTGTGTGTGTGTGTGTGTGTGTGTGTGTGTGTGTGTGTGTGTGTGTGTGTGTGTGTGTGTGTGTGTGTGTGTGTGTGTGTGTGTGTGTGTGTGTGTGTGTGTGTGTGTGTGTGTGTGTGTGTGTGTGTGTGTGTGTGTGTGTTTATTGTTCTATTTCATTTATTAACTAGGCAAGTCAGTCTTATTTCCAGTGGACTCCCGATCACGACCGGATGTGATACAGCCTGGAAGTTTTTGTGTGTTTGTGCAGTATTTTCAATGATCAGATGATTTCAAAGAACTTCCTCTATTTACAGCTTTCCTGTAACACTCTATTTGTGTTGAAATGAATACAAATCTGTTGAAATAATGTGTGTTCCGTATGTGGGAAGCTGAGTTTAATCAGCGATGGAGATGGCAACACGTTGGAAAGAAGAAGAACAAATCGGAAAACTTTCCAACTTATAGACCATGTTGAGTACCATATGTGAAGTCCTCTAAGCTCATTTGGCACGCCCCCCAGCCCTCAACCCTCAGCCCCCAGCCTCAACCCTCAGCCCCTCAACCCTCAGCCCTCAGCCCCTCAACCCTCATCCTCAGACCTCAGCCCCAGCCCTCAACCCCAGCCTCAACCCTCAGCCCTCAACCTCATCCTCAGACCTCAGCCCCCCAGCCCTCAACCCCAGCCCCAGCCCTCAAGCCCCAGCCTCAACCCTCAGCCTCAGCTCAACCTCAGCCCCAGCCCCTCAGCCCTCAACCCTCAGCCTCAACCTCAGCCCTCAGCCTCCGCCTCAGCCTCAGCCCAACTCCTCAGCCTCCTCAGCCCTCAGCCTCAACCCAACCTCAGCCCTCAGCCTTAGCCCAATCCCTGGCATGGCTTCCATTAAAGACATCGGCATGCATTTGGACTGAACAGTTAAAAAAAAGACAAAGAACAAAGAGGAGATTTGTCTCATGGACAATGTGTTCCAGTAGGCGTGACCATGACACATGTATGGATCCTGTTGGATTTCCTGAACTCATGATGATGATGATGTACATCCCAGATGAATGATATGTACTGTACATAGATACACTGTGCACTATAATCTTCATCCAGATATGCAATAGGTATTTATGTCAGACTTTGACATAAGTTTATGAAAATGGTTATGTGCTACTTATCAATGTGGTATGCCTGGGTTATGAATGTGGTATCATGTGGACCTAGGTACCCATCAAGTGTGGGCCTAGGTACCCATCAATAACTGAGATTCCTTCCTGTTTAAGGCGTGTAGCCATACAGCTGTAATAACTGAGATTCCTTCCTGTTTAAGGAGTGGAGCCATACAGCTGTAATAACTGAGATTCCTTCCTGTTTAAGGAGTGTAGCCATACAGCTGTAATAACTGAGATTCCTTCCTGTTTAAGGAGTAGCCACAGCTGTAATAACTGAGATTCCTTCCTGTTTAAGGAGTGGAGCCATACAGCTGTAATAACTGAGATTCCTTCCTGTTTAAGGCGTGTAGCCATACAGCTGTAATAACTGAGATTCCTTCCTGTTTAAGGAGTGCAGCCATACAGCTGTAATAACTGAGATTCCTTCCTGTTTAAGGAGTGTAGCCATACAGCTGTAATAACTGAGATTCCTTCCTGTTTAAGGAGTGCAGCCATACAGTGTTACGGCAAATGAGTGAGGAGGTGTGGAGTCAGGCGCAGAGAGCAAAAGATGTGGGAAAAAATCCGCTTTAATGTCCCGGAAAAATAACATGAACAAAAGTAGGAAAACAAATGATCAGAAATGTTAACGGACAGCGCGAAACCCAAAATACAAACAAAATACACTCAAACATAGAACAGACGAACAAGCCCGCACGAAACAGAAGCGGGCTGAACAAACTATATATAACCCTACCCTAACAACCAAACAAGAAACAGGTGATACCAATCAGACAAAACCAAAGGAACACAGAACAACGGATCGGTGATAGCTAGTAGACCGGCGACGACGACCGCTGAGCGCCACCCGAACAAGAAGGGGAGTCACCTTCGGTAATATTCGTGACAGTACTTCTCTGACGCGCAGCTCCCGCAGCGCGCCGACGCTGGCCTCGGGGACGACCCGGGGCCGAGGAGCTGGGCGATCCGGACGGAGGCTATGGAACTCTCTCAACATAGATGGATCTAGAATATCCTCACCGGAACCCAGCACCTCTCCTCTGACCCCTCCCAGTCAACGAGGTACTGCAAGCCCCTCACCCGGCGTCTCGAGTCCAGAATAGCTCGTATCTTGTACGCCGGGGACTCCTCGATGTCCAGAGGGGGCGGAGGAACCTCCGGAACCTCACCTTCCTGCATGGATGGGACCAGCTACCACCGGCCTGAGAAGAGACACATGAAACTAGGGGTTAATACGATAATACGAAGGAAGTAATAATCGATAACAAACCTTGTTTATTCTCCTCAGGACTTTACATGGCCCTATACACTGCGGACCCAGCTTCCAGCAGGGCAAGCGGAGGGGCAGGTTTCGGGTCGAGAGCCAGACCCTGTCCCCAGGTGCAAACACGGGGGCTTCACTGCGGTGACGGTCAGCGCTCTTCTTCTGCCTTTCACTTGCTTGGCGTAATGACTCTTGGACAGCCCTCCAGGTCTCCTTAGAGCGCTGCACCCATTCCTCCACCGCAGGAGCCTCAGTCTGGCTCTGATGCCACGGTGCCAGGACTGGCTGGTACCCCAACACGCACTCAAATGGTGACATGTTGGTAGAGGAGTGGCTTAGTGAGTTCTGGGCTATTTCCAGGGAATATATCTCGCCCACTCCCCTGGCCGGTCCTGGCAATACGACTGCAGAAACCTACCCACCTCCTGGTTCACTCTCCACCTGCCCATTACTCTCCGGGTGATACCCTGAGGTCAGGCTGACCGAGACCCCCAGACGTTCCATAAATGCCCTCCAAACACGGGAGATAAACTGGGGGCCCCGATCAGAAACTATATCCGGGCACCCCGTAGTGCCGGAAGACATGGGTGAAAAGAGCTTCCGCAGTCTGTGGGCCGTAGGAGACCGGGCAATGGATAAGACGGCAGGACTTAGAGAACCGATCCACAATGACCAGGATCGTTGTGTTACCCTGAGAGGGGGAAGGTCAGTAATAAGAAAATCCACCGATAGATGGGTCCATGGGTTGTGGAACGGGAAGAGGTTGTAATTTACCTCGTGGCAGGTGTCTAGGAGCCTTACTCTGGGCGCACACCGAACAGGAGGAGACATAGAATCGCACATCCCTCCTCAAAGTGGGGCCACCAGTACTTCCTCTGAAGACCTCGCACTGTCCTAAAAATACCTGGGTGACCCGACGAGGAGTAGACAATGAGCCCATCGAATCAATTGATCACGAACAGCCAGTGCAAAACACCTCGACCCTCCGGACACTGTGGAGGCGCAGGTTCCTCCCTTAGCGCTCGCTCGATGTCGCGTCCACATCCCATACTACTGGTGCCACCAGCTTAGCTGCGGAATGATGGGAGTAGGATCGATGGACCTGTCCTCAGTGTCATAGAGTCTTGACAGCGGCCGGCCTTAGTGTTGAGGAACCTGGTCTATACGAGATAGTGAAACGAAATCTGGTGAAAAACATGGCCCACCTTGCCTGAGGATTCAGTCTCCTAGCTGATCGGATATACTCCTGGTTACGGTCAGTCCAGATAAGGAAAGGGTGCTTAGCCCCCCTCAAGCCCAGTGTCTCCACACCTTCAGGGCTTTAACCATAGCCAACAACTCCCTATCCCCAAATCATAATTCCGCTCCGCTGGCCCGAGTTTCTTCGGAAAAAAGGCACAGTGGCGGAGTCGTATGCACCCAACACTGTGAGAGAGCACCGCTCCAACCCCAGCCTCAGATGCGTCCACTTACTATAAACGCCAGCAAGGGGTCCGGATGCGCTAACACCGGCGCTCAGTGAACATCGCCTTCAACTTATGAAAAGCTCCGTCCGCCTGCTGACCACTGTAAACGCACCGGACCCCTTCAGCAGTGAGGTAATAGGGGCAGTTACTGACTAAAACCCCCGAATAAAACCTCCGGCAGTAATTGGCAAACCCTAAGAACCGCTGCACCTCCCTTTACCGTGGTAGGAGTCTGCCATTACGCACGGCCTTTACGCGCTGACACCTCCATTACCAACCCAGAGCTGGAAATGTCCCATAACCCAGGAAGAAACTGATGTTTGAAAAACTCACATTTCTCCGCTCACATACAGGTCATGTTCCAGCAGTCGATCTGAAGAACCTTGCGCACCAGAGATAATGCGCAGTGCGCAGTAGCGGAGTAGATAAAATATCATCAATATACACCACTACACCCTGTCCGTGCAGGTCTCTGAGAATCTCATCCACGAAGGATTGAAATATAGCTGGAGCATTCTTTAAACCGTATGGCATGACGAGGTACTCATAATGGCCAGAAGTAGTGCTAAATGCAGTTTTCCACTCATCTCCATCCCGAATACGCACCCTGAGCACTCCTGAGATAGTGAAGAACTGCGCTCCGTGAAATGATTCCACTGCCGTAGCAATGAGAGGTAGTGGGTAACTAAAACCCACCGTGATGGAATCTTTTTTCTTCACAAAAGAAAAACTTCGAAGAGACAGGTGACATGGAGGGCCGAATGTACCCCCTGTCCCAGAGCCTCGGTGATATAAGTTTCCATAGCCACCGCCTCCTCCTGGGACAAAGGACATGACTCCTGGGAGTGCAGCTTACCCTGGAGGTTTATCACGCAATCCCCCTGCCTATGGGGTAATTAGGTCGCCTTCTTTTTACTGAAAGCGATAGCCAAATCGTCATACTCAGCTGGAATGCTCACGGTGGAAACCTGTCTGACTCTCCACCTGTCGCACCGATGGAAACCCCTACACACCTGCCTGAACACTCATCAGACCACCCCTGGAGAGTTCCTGTTTTCCACGAAATCGTAGGATTATGAATAGCTAGCCAGTGAATCTCAGCACCACTGGAAACGCAGGTGAATCGATAAGGAACCAACTAATTGGCCTCCTTGTGATTCCCCTGCGTAATCATCAACGAAATTGTGGCTTTCCTCACCAGCCCTGACACTAATGGTCACTATCTAAAGAGTGCCCGGGAAAGGGGGTCTACTTTTACTACCTGAATCATCAACCTCTGAGCCGAGTCATGATCATAAAGTTTCCAGCTGCGCCTGAATCTACCAGTGCCTTATGCTGGAGAGAAGGAGAATAATTAAGGAAACAAATTAATAAGAACATGTGACCAACAGAAAACTCTGGGAGAGTGTGGTGCTTACTCACCTGCTGTGACCAAGGAGTCTTCTGCCTGCCTTCTCATTCCTTCCTGTTTCAAGAGTGCAGCCTATACAGCTGTATTAACTGAGACTCCTTCCTGTTTTAGGAGTGCAGCCATACAGCTGTAATAACTGAGATTCCTTCCTGTTTTAGGAGTGCAGCCATTGAATAGGAGGGTTGTGAGCTAATACATGTTGTTAATTCAAGGAGAATGACTTGTTGGGAACACTTTCTATTAGATGACACTTTTTCCCTCACATTAGTGGCTGTCACATGACTTTTCTGGCAGGCTGAAGAACTGTCTGCACACCCAGGATCTACAAGGATAAAATACTCAAACGTGACCAATAGAAAAGGTGAGTTGGAGGGACTTGGTTCAACCATCCACCATGACGAAAACAATGAAAATATGGTGGGTGTTGTGTTCTCCCTGTTAGGCTAATTCACATGCCAATCACTTATCATTCCTCCAGTGTATAACCCAGGGATTGTACATTTAAATGTTAAAACCCCTCTGGAAGTGAAAATTCCAATCCCAAACACTGCTGGTCCTAGACAATGGGCCCGTGGTCCTAGACAACGGCCAGCTGGTCCTAGATAATGGGCCAGCTGTCCTAGACAATGGGCCAGCTGGTCCTAGACAATGGGCCTGCTGGTCCTAGACAATGGGCCAGCTGGTCCTAGACAATGGGCCAGCTGGTCCTAGACAATGGGCCTGCTGGTCCTAGACAATGGGCCTGCTGGTCCTAGACAATGGGCCTGCTGGTCCTAGACAATGGGCCTGCCGGTCCTAGACAATGGGCCTGCCGGTCCTAGACAATGGGCCTGCCGGTCCTAGACAATGGGCCTGCTGGTCGTAGACAATGGGCCTGCCGGTCCTAGACAATGGGCCTGCTGGTCCTAGACAATGGGCCTGCTGGTCGTAGACAATGGGCCTGCCGGTCCTAGACAATGGGCCTGCTGGTCCTAGACAATGGGCCTGCTGGTCCTAGACAATGGGCCTGCTGGTCGTAGACAATGGGCCTGCCGGTCCTAGACAATGGTCTGGCTGGTATTAACAGGGATTAGTGCACATGGCTAGTCTCATTGGTTCAGCCATCAGTCTTCAGTCACCTGATTCATTTAAAACCCAGAAGATTGTACATTTTAAACCCATGTGCCTTGTCTCCTGAGGGAGTTACAGTAACACCCCAATCCCATTTAGTGCTAGTCCTAGACAATGTATGAATCCCAAATGGCACCCTATTCCCTAAATAGTGCACTATGGCACTATGGGCCTTTTCAAACTACATAGGGAAGAGGTTGCCATTTAATGCCAATGGGCTTGATGAATGAACAAGGATTAGGATTGGGGATTAGCCTTGTCAGTACATATGTTACTGACACCCCCAGCGCACAACCCCACTCAGATGAACACGGCATGGCCTTTCCTTCCAGATTAGGATTAGGCCAGATTAGGGATTAGGCCATTTAAACAATGGCAAGGACAAAAGAGGTGGAAGACAAAGCCCACAGCACTGGGAGACAATGTCGTATTACTGTAACACTTGAAACTGTGGATACTTTACCAGAGGGGGATGAATCTCTCTGTGTGGAGAGAGTGAGTGATCATATCAGCCTCTCCTTGAAGAAATGCCTGTTTTTCATTATAGAAAATGGGGGAGGGTGGGGTATAAACATTAAAAGTGGGTCATTCACCTGAGTTATTTTTCCATTTACTTAAAATTCACCAGGTGATGAGTCAGATGAGGGGGTCTGGAAAGAGAACAGTCCTTTAACACTGTCTGGCTGATGAGATAGATGAGGAGGTCTGAAAAGAGAACAGTCCTTTAACACTGTCTGGCTGATGAGTAAAATGAGGAGGAGGTCTGGAAAGAGAACAGTCCTTTATAGTGTCTGGCTGATGAGATAGATGAGGAGGTCTGGAAAGAGAACAGTCCTTTATAGTGTCTGGCTGATGAGATAGATGAGGAGGTCTGGAAAGAGAACAGTCCTTTATAGTGTCTGGCTGATGGGTCAGATGAGGGGGTCTGGAAAGAGAACACTCTATTATAGTACATTCTGAAAGTGATGGTTTGAGAGGGGTTTCAACACGTTCATGTCAGAAGAAAACCAGTGTTCCCTGGGCCAAGGACTCAAGACCTCCAGACGGAACCATGTCATCCTGTTCTCAGCTATTTTGTTCACGTTTCAGGTTCTGTAGGAGATGCACATTGAAGGTCATCTGTAAGCCTTACCTGTTGAATTGATATATTTATAGAGCAATACAGTCGATTTCTCAAAGGGACAAGGAGCGTTTATAAAACACTTGTCAATACTTAACTCTGTTCAAGTTGTGCAGAAAACATGTACATAAAACATCTTCACCAACCTTAACCTTACCTAACCTATAGAATCCATTGAATCAATATCTACAGATGCAGGGATCTTCATTTGAGCCAGTTTGCTACAGCATGAAAATAATCCTGCAGCAAC
>NW_027006768.1:97437-99094 GCF_036934945.1 Oncorhynchus masou masou
CAGTCTATAAAAAATGACAATTGACACGAAGGACCTGTTGGGACAGGATAGATTTCAGATGACTGATTAGACTCAAACGTCTGTAGATTGTAATGAAAAATGAATTGGATTACAGTACTTCTTTATTATTAATGAATTCTATAGTAGATATAAATATCAAAAGAGGAAGTGGGCAACTTCTTTAATGACGTTGTGCTGTTGACATTATTATTATTATTATTATTATTATTACTCTATGGGCTGTAGTCCTCTTCAGAGCCCTGTGACATGCCTCTATAATGACATTATTACTCTGGGGCTGTAGTCCTCTTCAGATGCCCTGTGACATGCCTCTATAATGACATTATTACTCTGGGGCTGTAGTCCTCTTCAGAGCCCTGTGACATGCCTCTATAATGACATTATTACTCTGGGGCTGTAGTCCTCTTCAGAGCCCTGTGACATGCCTCTATAATGACATTATTACTCTGGGGCTGTAGTCCTCTTCAGAGCCCTGTGACATGCCTCTATAATGACATTATTACTCTGGGGCTGTAGTCCTCTTCAGAGCCCTGTGACATGCCTCTATAATGGCATTATTACTCTGGGGCTGAATGCTTTGTTCCACTCTTGTTAGATATCCTACTGTACTCACTATCCTACTATACTCCTCCTACTGTATCAAATACATGTGTAATGAATCATACACAGGCAACACTCAAGCGTAACATTTATTTGAACAACTTCCAACAAATGTTGTTCAAAATCTAGCAACACATTTAGCTGAACAATTAGCAAATACATTTAGTTAAAAAACAACTAGCAACATATTTAGTTAATTAAAACTTCTTCAGGATCGGTGTCCCTTCCACGGAACGGTTGAGCTAACATAGGCTAATGCGATTAGCATGAGGTTGGAAGTAACAAGAACATTTCCCAGGACATAGACATATTTGATATTGGCAGAAAGCTTAAATTGTTGTTAATCTAAATGCACTGTCCAATTTACAGCAGCTATTACAGTGGAAGAATACCATGCTATTGTTTGAGGAGGGTGCACAGTTTTGAACATGAAAAGTTATTAATAAACAAATTATGTCACTTTTGGGCAGTCTTGGGGAGTCTTGATACAACATTTTCAACAGAAAGGCAATGTTTTGTTGGATGAGACTAAAACTTTGCACATACACTACTCCCTTTTATTGGCTAAAAGCTAAATTAGACCTAGCAACTGCATGCAACTACATGTATTTAAACAACTAGCAACACATTTAGTAAAACAACTAGCAACTACAGTTAGTTAAACAACTAGCAACACATTTAGTTAAGCAGCTAATAACTACATTTCTGTACAAATCTTGTTGATCAATGTTTAAATAAAAATGGCTTCGTGGTCATTCATGTATTGTCATTAATAACTGGTTCATTAGCCGTTAATGTATTGTCTTTCACAGCAGCATACAGTAGCTGTTATCTGAAATAAAACAGATATTCGTAAAATCACACGCTTTTTCAGTTCCTCTTAGCAACATATATACAGTTGAAGTCGAAAGTTTACATACACTTAGGTTGGAATCATTAAAACTTGTTTTTCAACCACTCCACACATTTCTTGTTAATTAACCAACTATAGTTTTATCCAGTTGGTTAGGACATCTACCTTTTGCATGACACAAGT
>NW_027006768.1:99594-126035 GCF_036934945.1 Oncorhynchus masou masou
CAGTCTATAAAAAATGACAATTGACACGAAGGACCTGTTGGGACAGGATAGATTTCAGATGACTGATTAGACTCAAACGTCTGTAGATTGTAATGAAAAATGAATTGGATTACAGTACTTCTTTATTATTAATGAATTCTATAGTAGATATAAATATCAAAAGAGGAAGTGGGCAACTTCTTTAATGACGTTGTGCTGTTGACATTATTATTATTATTATTATTACTCTATGGGCTGTAGTCCTCTTCAGAGCCCTGTGACATGCCTCTATAATGACATTATTACTCTGGGCCTGTAGTCCTCTTTAGAGCCCTGTGACATGCCTCTATAATGACATTATTACTCTGGGGCTGTAGTCCTCTTCAGAGCCGTGTGACATGCCTCTATAATGACATTATTACTCTGGGGCTGTAGTCCTCTTCAGAGCCCTGTGACATGCCTCTATAATGACATTATTACTCTGGGCCTGTAGTCCTCTTTAGAGCCCTGTGACATGCCTCTATAATGACATTATTACTCTGGGCCTGTAGTCCTCTTTAGAGCACTGTGACATGCCTCTATAATGACATTATTACTCTGGGGCTGTAGTCCTCTTCAGAGCCCTGTGACATGCCTCTATAATGGCATTATTACTCTGGAGATGATACGGGTTTTTGACCGTTCTGTTTTTGGGGAGGAGGCTTCCAGGGCCCTGTCTTTCCTATGTCAGGGGAATCGATCCATAACGGATTATTCTATTGAGTTTCGCACTCTCGCTGCCTCTAGTGACTGGAACGAGCCGGCTTTGCTCGCTCGTTTTCTGGAGGGTCTCCTCGCCGAGGTTAAGGATGAGATCCTCTCCCGGGAGGTTCCTTCCAGTCTGGACTCCTTAATAGCTCTCGCTATTCGCATAGAGCGACGGTTTGATCTTCGTCGCCGAGCTCGTGGAAAGGAGTTCGCGTTCTCCGTTGCCCCCTCTCCACATCACTGCCACCTGCCGCATCACTGCCACCCTCCTCCGCCGGCTCGGATGCTGAGCCTATGCAGCTGGGGGTATCCGCATCTCGGCCAAGGAGAAGGAACGGAGAATCACCAACCGCCTCTGTCTCTACTGCGGCTCCGCTGGTCATTTTGTCACCTCATGCCCAGTAAAAGCCAGAGCTCATCAGTAAGAGGAGGGCTACTGGTGAGCGCAACTACTCAGGTCTCTCCTTCAAGATCCTGCACTACCTTTCCGGTCCATCTCCGCTGGCCCGGTTCATCTGCTTCCTGCAGTGCCTTGATAGACTCTGGGGCGGAGGGCTGTTTTATGGACGAGACCTGGGCTCGGGAACATGACATTCCTCTCAGACAGTTAAGGGATCCCACGGCCTTGTTCGCTTTAGATGGTAGTTCTCTCCCCAAGATTCAGCGTGAGACGCTGCCTTTAACCCTCACTGTCTCTGGTAATCATAGCGAAACCATTTCTTTTTTAATTTTTCGTTCACCTTTTACACCTGTTGTTTTGGGTCATCCCTGGCTAGTGCGCCATAACCCTTCTATTAATTGGTCTAGTAATACTATCCTATCCTGGAATGTTTCTTGTCATGTGACCTGTTTAATGTCTGCTATCCCTCCTGTTTCCTCTGTCTCTTCTTCACAGGAGGAGCCTGGTGATTTGACAGGGGTGCCGGAGGAGTATCACGATCTGCGCACGGTGTTCAGTCGTTCCAAGGCCACTTCTCTCCCTCCACACCGGTCGTATGACTGTAGTATTGATCTCCTTCCGGGAACTACTCCCCCGGGGTAGATTATACTCTCTGTCGGCTCCCGAACGTAAGGCTCTCGAGGATTATTTGTCTGTATCGCTCGACGCCGGTACCATAGTCTCCTCCTCCTCTCCCGCCGGAGCGGGGGTTTTTTTGTTCAGAAGAAGGACGGGTCCCTGCGCCCATGCGTGGATTATCGAGGGCTGAATGACATAACAGTTAAGAATCGTTATCCGCTTCCTCTTATGTCTTCAGCCTTCGAGATCCTGCAGGGAGCCAGGTTTTTCACCAAATTGGACCTTCGTAACGCCTACCATCTCGTGCGCATCAGGGAGGGGGACGAGTGGAAGACGGCGTTTAACACTCCGTTAGGGCACTTTGAATACCGGGTTCTTCCTTTCGGCCTCGTTAACGCTCCAGCTGTCTTTCAGGCACTAGTTAACGACGTCCTGAGAGACATGCTGAACATTTTTGTTTTCGTTTACATGGACGATATCCTGATTTTTTCACCGTCTCTCCCGATTCATGTTCAGCACGTGCGACGCGTCCTCCAGCGCCTTTTGGAGAACTGTCTTTATGTGAAGGCTGAGAAGTGCACTTTTCATGCCTCCTCTGTCCCTTTTCTCGGTTCCGTTATTTCCGCTGAGGGCATTAAGATGGATCCCGCTAAGGTCCAGGCTGTCATTGATTGGCCCGTTCCTAAGTCACGCGTCGAGCTGCAGCGCTTTCTTGGTTTCGCGAATTTCTATCGTCGTTTCATCCGTAATTTCGGTCAGGTGGCAGCTCCCCTCACAGCCCTTACTTCTGTTAAGACGTGCTTTAAGTGGTCCGTTTCCGCCCAGGGAGCTTTTGATCTTCTCAAGAATCGTTTTACATCCGCACCTATTCTTGTTACACCTGACATCTCTAGACAGTTTGTTGTTGAGGTTGACGCGTCAGAGGTGGGCGTGGGAGCCATTCTTTCTCAGCGCTCCCTCTCTGACGGCAAGGTCCATCCTTGCGCGTTTTTCTCTCATCGCTTATCGCCGTCAGAACGTAATTATGATGTTGGTAATCGCGAACTGCTCGCCATCCGCTTAGCCCTAGGCGAATGGCGACAGTGGTTGGAGGGGGCGACCGTTCCTTTTGTCGTTTGGACTGACCATAGGAACCTTGAGTACATCCGTTCAGCCAAACGACTTAATGCGCGTCAGGCTCGTTGGGCTCTGTTTTTCGCTCGTTTCGAGTTTGTTATTTCTTATCGTCCGGGCTCAAAAAACACCAAGCCTGATGCTTTATCTCGTCTCTTCAGTTCTTCTGAGGTCTCCACCGACCCCGAGGGGATTCTCCCTGAGGGGCGTGTTGTCGGGTTGACTGTCTGGGGAATTGAGAGGCAGGTAAAGCAAGCACTCGCTCACACTCCGTCGCCGCGAGCTTGTCCTAGGAACCTTCTGTTCGTTCCCGTTCCTACTCGTCCGGCCGTTCTTCAGTGGGCCCACTCTGCCAAGTTAGCCGGCCACCCCGGCGTTCGGGGTACGCTCGCTTCCATTCGCCAGCGTTTCTGGTGGCCGTCTCAGACCGCTTCCCATTCCCTCTCGACCGTGGTCTCACATCGCTTTAGATTTTATCACCGGACTGCCTTCATCAGCGGGGAAGACAGTTATTCTTACGGTTGTCGATAGATTCTCTAAGGCGGCTCATTTCATTCCTCTCGCTAAGCTCCCTTCTGCTAAGGAGACGGCTCAGATCATTATCGAGAATGTTTTCCGAATTCATGGCCTTCCGTCAGACGTCGTTTCGGACAGAGGCCCGCAGTTCACGTCTCAATTTTGGAGGGAGTTTTGCCGTTTGATTGGGGCTTCCGTCAGTCTCTCGTCCGGCTTTCATCCCCAGTCTAACGGTCAAGCCGAACGGGCCAATCAGACTGTTGGTCGCATTTTACGCAGTCTTTCTTTTCGTAACCCTGCGTCTTGGTCAGAACAGCTCCCCTGGGCAGAGTACGCCCACAACTCGCTTCCTTCGTCTGCTACCGGTCTATCTCCTTTTCAGAGTAGCCTCGGGTACCAGCCTCCGCTGTTCTCATCTCAGCTCGCCGAGTCCTGCGTCCCCTCCGCTCAGGCTTTTGTCCAGCGTTGCGAGCGCACCTGGAAGGGGGTCAGGTCGGCACTTTGCCGTAATAGGGCGCAGACTGTGAGGGCCGCTAATAGCGTAGGACCAAGAGTCCTAGATATTGTTGCGGTCAGAGAGTATGGCTCTCCACTCAGAACCTTCCCCTTAAGACAGCTTCTCGCAAGTTGACCCCGCGGTTCATTGGTCCGTTCCGTATTTCTCAAGTCATTAATCCTGTCGCAGTGCGACTTCTTCTCCCGCGCTATCTTCGTCGCGTTCACCCGGTCTTCCATGTCTCCTGTGTTAAGCCTGTTCTTCGCGCCCCCGCTCGTCCCTCCCCCCCCCCCATCCTTGTCGAGGGCGCACCTATCTACAGGGTTCGTAAGATTTTGGACATGCGTTCTCGGGGCCGTGGTCATCAGTACCTAGTGGATTGGGAGGGGTACGGTCCTGAGGAGAGGAGTTGGGTTCCCTCTCGGGACGTGCTGGACCGTTCGCTGATCGATGATTTCCTCCGTTGCCGCCAGGTTTCCTCCTCGAGTGCGCCAGGAGGCGCTCGGTGAGTGGGGGGGGGGTACTGTCATGTCTTATTATGTCTGTTCCTGTCCTTTCTCTTCACTCTGTCTCTCTCTGCTGGTCTTATTAGGTTACCTTCTCTTTCTCTCCTTCTCCAGCTGTTCCACATCTCCCCTAACTAGCTCATTCACCCTTTCCCCACCTGTTCCCTCTTTTCCCTCTGATTAGGTCTCTATTTCTCTCTCTGTTCCTGCTACTTTCGGTGTCAGATTCTTGTTTGTGTTTTTCATGCCAGAAGCAAGCTATCGTCTCGTTTGCTTCCACCTTGTCCTATCCTGTCGGAGTCTGCCTGGCAGGTGCATCCTGCACTCTACTAACGTTCTTTTGTTCCATTGACAACGTCGGAAGAGGATCTATGCCATTCCTGTTTTTTTCATTAAAAGAACTCTGTTTTCTGTTAAAACCGCTTTTGGGTCTTCACTCAAGTACATAACACATTTGTTTCCAGACAGATTATTTCACTTATAATTCACTGTATCACAATTCCAGTGGGTCAGAAATTTACATACACCAAGTTGACTGTGCCTTTAAACAGCTTGGAAAATTCATGGCTTTAGAAGCTAAATTACATTATTTGAGTCATTTGGAGGTGTACCTGTGGAGGTATTTCAAGACCTAACTCAGTGCCTCTTTGCTTGACATTATGGGAAAATCAAAAGATGTCAACCAAGACCTCAGAAAAAAACTGTAGTCCCCCACAAGTCTGGTTCATCCTTGGGAGCAATTCCCAAACACCATGTTCATCTGTACAAACAATAGTACTGTCACAATCGTCATCAAGGAAATGACCGGACCAAGGTGCAGTGTGGTGAGCGTACAATTTTCTTTATTTTAAAGAAGGTCGCCAACAAAACAATAAACAACAAAACGAACGTGAAACTCCGTAAGGCAATACATGCACTCAACGAAGACAACAACTCACAAACGAGAAAAGGAAAAAAGGCTGCCTAAGTATGATTCCCACTCAGAGACAACGATAGACAGCTGTCCCTGATTGAGAATCATACCCGGCCAAAAACAAAGAACCAGAAAGCATAGACTTTCCCACCCGAGTCACACCCTGACCAAACAAACATAGAAAATAAAAGGATCTCTACGGTCAGGGCGTGACAAGTATGAGAGTATAAACAACATGGAACCACGCAGCCATCATATGGCTCAGGAAGGAGACGCGTTCTGTCTCCTAGAGATGAACGTACTTTGGTGAGAAGAGTGCAAATCAATCCCAGAACAACTGCAAAGGACCTTGTGAAGATGCTGGAAGAAACAGGTACAAAAGTATCTATATCCACTGTAAAATGAGCCATATATCGATATATCATGAAAAGCCGCTCAGCAAGGATAAAGCCACTGCTCAAAAACTCCCATAAAAAACAGACTACAGTTTGCAACCTCACACGTGGACGAAGATCGTACTATTTGGAGAAATGTCCTCTGGTCTGATGAAACAAAAATAGAACTGTTTGACCATAATGACCATCATCATGTTTGGAGGAAAAAGGGGGAGGCTTGCAAGCCGAAGAACACCACCCCTACCGGGAAGCACCGGGCTGGCAGCATTATGATGTGCGGGTGCCCTTGCTGCAGGAGGGACTGGTGCACGTCCCAAAATAGATGGCATCATGAGGTAGGAAAATTATGTGGATATATTGAAGCAACATCTCAAGACATCAGTCAGGAAGTTATAGCTTGGTCGCATATGGGCATCCAAACGGACAATGACCCCAAAAGCATACTTCCAAAGTTGTGACAAAATGGCTTAAGGACAACAAAGTCAAGGTATTGGAGTGGCCATCACAAAGCCTTGACCTCAACCCTATAGAACATGTGTGGGCAGAACTGAAAAAGCGTGTGCGAGCAAGGAGGCCTACAAACCTGACTCAGTTACACCAGCTCCGACAGAAGGAATTATTATTCTGACATTTCACATTCTTAAAATTAAGTGGTTATCCTAACTGACCTAAGACAGGGAATTATTACTGAGTTTAAATGTATTTGGCTAAGGTGTTTGTAAACTTCCGACTTCAAATGTACATGCAAAGATGTGTGTTAGCGATTAGGTGTTGAAAAATACAAGAAGGATCTGATAAAACAATTTGGAAGAAAAAAATGTATAGGCTTTTTTCTAAGTAATTTAAATATAATTAATTCTAAATAAGATTATTTCTATGTCATTTAAATAGGATTAATTATAAGTAATTTAAATAGGATTATTTCTAAGTAATTTCAGATGAATCAGAAAAAAATAGATTCCCTATAAAGCATTTAAAAGGACTTCATCAGATTTGTCAAAACAAATCTCAAATACTAGTAGACATTTTGAACGACAAATTCAATATGTGACCGAACTGCTTGATTCGGTCTTATGTAGCAAGTAGTGCTAAAACAGGGACCAGGGATATATAGCATTTAACTTGAAAACAGAAACAGAAGCCAGTTTCCATATTTCGGTTGGATGCCTTGGTCATAAGCATAAAAGCCCTTAACCAACAGTGTAGACCTCACAGTGAAATGCTTTACTGACAAGCCCTTAACCAACAGTGTAGACCTTACAGTGAAATGCTTTACTGACAAGCCCTTAACCAACAGTGTAGACCTTACAGTGAAATGCTGACTGACAAGCCCTTAACCAACAGTGTAGACCTTACAGTGAAATGCTTTACTGACAAGCCCTTAACCAACAGTGTAGACCTTACAGTGAAATGCTGACTGACAAGCCCTTAACCAACAGTGTAGACCTTACAGGGAAATGCTTTACTTACAAGCCCTTAACCAACAGTGTAGACCTTACAGTGAAATGCTTTACTGACAAGCCCTTAACCAACAGTGTAGACCTTACAGTGAAATGCTGACTGACAAGCCCTTAACCAACAGTGTAGACCTTACAGTGAAATGCTGACTGACAGCCCTTAACCAACAGTGTAGACCTTACAGTGAAATGCTGACTGACAAGCCCTTAACCAACAGTGCAGTTCAAGACGAGTTAAGAAAATATTTACCTAATAAACTAAAGTAAAAAATAATAAAAAGTAACACAATAAAATAACAATAATGAGGCTATATACAGGGGGTACCGGTACCGAGTCAGTGTGCAGGGGCACAGGTTAGTTGAGGTAATGTGTACATGTAGGTAGGGGTGAAGTGACTATTAGATAATAAACAGCGAATAGCAGCAGGGTACAAAACAAATGGAGGGGGTCAATGTAATAGTCCGGTGGCCATGTTATGAATTGTTCAGCAGTCTTACTGCTTGGGGAGTAGAAGCTGTTAGGGAGCCTTTTGGTCCAAGACCTGGCGCTCCGGTACCGCTTGTCGTGTGGAAGCAGTAAAAACAGTCTATGACTTGGGTGACTGTAGTCTCTTACAATTTTATGGGCTTTCCTCTGACACCACCTATTATACAGGTCCTGCATTGCAGGAAGCTTGGCCCAAGTGATGTACTGGGCAATACGCACTACCCTCTGTAGCGCCTTACGGTCAGATGCCAAGCAGTTGCCATATCAGGCGGTGATGCAACCGGTCATGATGCTTTCAATGGTGCAGCAGTAGAACTAAAATTAGGGACCTATGCAAAAGTCTACAGAAGGGGAATAGGTTTTGTCTTGCCCTCTTCATGACTGTCTTGGTGTGTTTGGACCATGATAGTTTGTTTGCGATGTGGACACCAAGGAACTTGAAACTCTCGACCCGCTCCACTACAGCCCAGTTGATTTTAATGGGGGCCTGTTCGGCCCGCCTTTTCCTGTAGTCCACAATCAGCTCCGTTGTCTTGCTCACATTAAGGGAGAGGTTGTTGTCCTGGCACCACACTGCCAGTTATCTTACCTCCTCCCTATAGGCTGTCTCATTGTTGGTGATCAGGCCTACCACTGTTGTGTCATCAGCATACTTAATGATGGTGTTGGAGTCGTGTTTTCCACGCAGTCGTGGGTGAACAGGGAGTACAGGAGGGGACTAAGTACACACCCCTGAGGGCCCCAGTGTTGATGATCAGCATGGCAGATGTGTTGTTGCCTACCCTTACCACCTGGGGAGGGCCCATCAAGAAGTCCAGGATCCAGTTGCAGATGGAGGTATTAAAGTCCCAGTGTCCTTAGCTTAGTGATGAGCTTCGTGGGCGCTATTGTGTTGAACACTAAGCTGTAGTCAATTAATAGCATTTTCACATATGTGTTCCTTTTGTCCATGTGTGAAAGGGCTGTGTGTAGAGCGATTGAGATTGCGTCATCTGTGGATCTGTTTGGGCGGTATGCTAATTTAATTGGATCTAAGGTATCCGGGAGGATGCTGTTGATGTGAGCCATGACCTGCCTTTCAAAGCACTTCATGGCTACCGACGTGAGTACTATGGGGCGGTAATCATTTCGGCAGGTTTCCTTCACTTCCATGGGCACCAGGGACTATGGTGGTCTGCTTGAAACATTATTATATTATTTTTGTAGGCGAAATAGCTCTTGTTTCTTCATCATGCATGGCTGAGAAATCGACCCTAAAATGCTACAACAACAATATTTGTTCCATAATATCGACAGAAACACGGAAAACGTTGTTTAGGATCCATCCATCCTCCATCCTCAAGGTGTTAACAAATATATTCGATAATATATCCGTCGAGGCAGTTGGTTTCTCATAAGCGATTGGAAAAATGGCTACCTCAGTATTTATGCTTTTCTGCGGGAGACACCATGTGACCACATGCCATATGTGGTCCCTTACAGCCATTCTTCAATGGAAATGCCTAAAAAGACGTCACAATGCTGTAGAGACCTTGGGGAAAACGTGGAAAACGTAAGCTCATTCGTAGCTCATTCACAGCCATATAAGGAGTCATTGGCATGAGGCGGTTTCAAAAAATGTGGCACTTCCTGGTTGGATTTTTATCTGGGTTTTGCCTGTAACATCAGTTCTGTGGCACTCAGACAATATCTTTGCAGCTTTGGAAATGTCAGAGTGTCTGCTTTCCAAAGCTGTCAATTATATGCATAGTCGAGCATCTTTTCGTGACAAAATATCTTGTTTAAAACGGGAACGTTTTTCATCCAAAAATTAAAATAGCGCCCCCTAAATCCAAGAGGTTAAAGGTCTTGCTCACATTGGCTACCGAGAGCGTTATCAAAGTCATCCAAAACAGCTGGTGCTCTTCTGGATGCTTCAGTGCTGCTTTTCCACGATGCATTTAGCTCATCTGGTGGTTCCCTGGGCTCACTGGCTTTCCCTTTGTAGTCCATAATAGTTTTCAAGCCCTGCCACATCCGACGAGCCTCTTTTCTTGTTTGATGGTTCGGCTGAGGACATAGCGAGATTTCTTATAGGCGTCCGGATTAGTGTCCCGCTCCTTGAAAGCAGCAGCTCTAGCCTTTGGCTCAGTGCGGATGTTGCCTGTAATCCATGATTTCTGGTTTGGATATGTACGTACGGTCATCTTGGGGACGACATTGTCGATGCACTTATTGATGAAGCCTATGACTGAGGTGTTATACTATTCAATGCCATTGGATGAATCCCGGAACATGTTCCAGTTTATGCAAAACAGTCCTGAAGCGTAGCATATATGGCCATATATGCCAAATGGAGGGCGGGGGAGAGCTTAGTACTCATCTCTGTGTGGAGTAGAAGTGGTGCTTGAAATGTTTTCCCCTTGTTGCACATTTGACATCCTGGTAAAGATTTGGTAAAACTGATTTAAGTTTGCCTGCATTTATTTTTTATTTTACCTTTATTTAACTAGGCAAGAGTAATAATGTCATTATAGAGGCATGTCACAGGGCTCTGAAGAGGACTACAGCCCCAGAGTAATAATGTCATTATAGAGGCATGTCACAGGGCTCTGAAGAGGACTACAGCCCCAGAGTAATAATGTCATTATAGAGGAAAGTCACCGCGCTCTGAAGAGGACTACAGCCCCAGATTAATAATGTCATTATAGAGGCATGTCACAGGGCTCTGAAGAGGACTACAGCCCCAGAGTAATAATGTAATTATAGAGGCATGTCACAGGGCTCTGAAGAGGACTACAGCCCCAGAGTAATAATATTAATATAAATAATAATGTCAACAGCACAAATTTATTAAATTGGTTACCCACTTCCTATTTTGATATGTAAATGTACTAGTGAATTGAAAAAAAGTTATTGAAAAATTAGGTCTTGTCTCCAATTCATCCTTCATTACTATCTGCAGCTATTTTAGTGAAACTCATGTCTTCTGAAATCTCTCGTACAAACAGCATGTTTCATTGTTTAGCGGAACTGAAAGAGAGAGAGATGTGAAAATAAACAGCTTGTGAAAGTCTAATGGAGTGTCACTGTGCAATACAAACAGGATGTTGCTCCTCCAATGTGTGCAGACATCAACTGTGACGGTGTCACGTCCTGACCTTAGTTCCTTTTTTATGTCTCTGTTTTAGTTTGGTCAGGGCGTGAGTTGAGGTGGGCATTCTAGGTTTTGTAGTCTAGGTTTTGTATTTCTGTGTTTGGCCTGGTATGGTTCCCAATCAGAGGTAGCTGACGATTGTTGTCTCTGATTGAGAACCATACTTAGGCAGCCTGTTTTCCCACTGTGGGTTGTGGGTAGTTGTTTTCTGTCTCTGCACCAGACAGAACTGTTTTGTGTTGGTCTATTTTTGTTATTTTGTCTTAGTGAGTTAAAATATATATGAAAATGGACACTTACCACGCCGCATATTGGTCCGATACTTCATATTCCACATCAAAAGAGGAAGACAGCCGTTACAGGCGGTCAGAGAACACGTTGCAACAACGTTGCATTCATTCTTTCATTGACTGTGGGACATTTTATAGTTTTACTTTTGGAACCAAACTAACCATTAAATATTTACTCCTGTGACCTTGAGATACAACTGGAGGGTGAAAGGGAAGAACATTGGAACAAACAAAAGGTATGAACTGCTGTTAGTTACCAAGGAGGAACCTATCTGACAAACAACAACAAGAAGGGAGACGCCTGAAGAGAGATTTGCAGCATTCACAATGGTGTTATTGTATCAAACCAACGTTCTAGAGATGTCAACCGGAACCAAACAATTATGACAGTTCTCAGTAGATTTGACTGATGTTGGGAGAGAAAAGAGCTACAGTTGAAGTCTGAAGTTTACATAGCCAAATACTTTTAAACTCAGTTTTTCACAATATTTGATAATTTAATCCTCATAAAAATTCCCTGTCTTAGGTCAGTTAGGATCACCACTTTATTTTAAGAATGTGAAATGTCAGAATAATAGTAGAGAGCTTTTATTTATTTCATCACATTCCCAGTTTGTCAGAAGTTAACATACACTCAATTAGTATTTGGTAGCATTGCTTTTAACTTGTTGAACTTGGGTCAAACATTTCGGGTAGCCTTACATTGGGTGAATTTTGGCCCATTCCTCCTGACAGAGCTGGTGTAACTGTGTCAGGTTTGTAGGCCTCCTTGCTGGCACACACTTTTCAGTTCTGCCCACAGATTTTCTATAGAATTGAGGTCAAGACTTTGTGATGGCCACTCCAATACCTTGACTTTGTTGTCCTTAAGCCATTTTACCACAACTTTGGAAGTATGCTTGGGGTCATTGTCCGTTTGGAAGACCCATTTGCGACCAAGCTATAACTTCCTGACTGATGTCTTGAGATGTTGCTTGAATATATCCACATAATTTTCCTACCTCATGATGCCATCTATTTTGTGAAGTGCACCAGTCCCTCCTGCAGCAAAGCACCCACACATCATGATGCTGCCACCCCGGTGCTTCACAGTTGGGATGGTGTTCTTCAGCTTGTAAGCCTCCCCCTTTTTCCTCCAAACATGCCGATGGTCATTATGGCCAAACAGTTCTGTTTTCATTTCATCAGACCAGAGGACATTTCTCCAAAGTGTACGATCTTTGTCCCCATGTGCAGTAGCAAATTGTAGTCTGGCATTTTTATTGCGGTTTTGGAGCAGTGGCTTCTTCCTTGCTGAGCCGCCTTTCAGGTTTTCAAAATATAAACTTGTTTAACTGTGGATATAGATACTTTTGTACCTGTATCCTCCGGCATATTCACAACGTCCTTTGCTGTTGGTCTGGGATTGATTTAAACTTTTCGCACCAAAGTATGTTCATTTCTAGGAGACAGAACGCGTCTCCTTCCTGAGCGGTATAAGACAGCTGTGTGGTCCCATGGTGTTTATATTTGCGTAATATTGTTTCTAAAGATGAACGTGGTACCTTCAGGCGTTTGGAAATTGCTCCCAACGATGAGCCAGAATTGTGGAGGTCTACAATTTTTTTCTGAGGTCTTGGCTGATATCTTTTGTTTTTCCCATGATGTCAAGCAAAGAGGCACTACATTTGAAGGTAGGCCTTGAAAGACATCCACAGGTACACCTACAATTGACTCAAAGTATGTCAACTAGCCTATCAGAAGCTTCTAAAGCCTTGACATCATTTTCTGGAATTTTCCAAGCTGTCAACTTAGTGTATGTAAACTTCTGACCCATTGGAATTGTGATACAGTGAATTATAAGTGAAATAAGCTGTCTGTAAACAATGTTTTGAAAAGTTACTTGTGTCATACACAAAGTAGACGTCCTAACCGACTTGCCAAAAATATAGTTTGTTAATAAGAAATTTGTGGAGTGGTTGAAAAACGAGTTTTAATGACTCCGACCTAAGTGTATGTAAACTTCCGACTTCAACTGTAAATGAGGAAGAAGAACCAGACACATTTTTGAAAAACAGTCTATGACAAGGATGGTGGTGTTACCAGAGTATTCAGGAAGGTCTGTGATGAACTCAACAGCTATTTGGGACCAGGGTCTGTGAGGGTTTGGCAAAGGTTGAAGCTTTCCGGAAAGGAGATGACGAGGGCTTTTGGTTTGTGCACAGACTGGACAGTATGTAATCCCTTACGTCGGATGCTAGTGAGGACCACCAGAATTTACAGGCTAGAAGTTAAGTGGTTCGTGTAATGCCCGGATGTCCTAACCCCAAGGACGTGACACATTGCATCAGTTGGAGTCTAACAGCTGCTGGTACGTAACTCTTCCCAGCTGGTGTCTCAGGAGGAGCTGGGTCTGAGGTTAGGGCTTCTTGTATGGCAGAGTGAACCTCCCACTCTACTGGTCCCATAATGCAAGAGGAATGAATAATAGGTGTAGGTTCTGAAATACTGGTCGGAAGGTCAAACTGGCGTGAGGGAGCACCAGCCTATGTTTTTCTTTCTAGGGGTGTAAGTAACATGAAAATGGAAGCGTGTGAAGAAGAGAGCCCAGCGGGCTTTTCTGGATTTTAACCTCTTGGCCCCAACGATTTGTTAGGACGAGAAAGGGATAGAAGGAGAAGAAGACACAGGGATGTGATTTTGGAGGTGTTCCCACCCGCTGAGAGAGTATGTCTCCTACCTTCGGTGGGGGCGCTCCAGGGAGTAAGTCAATAGCACAGTCTCCTGGGTGATGTGGTGGCAGAGTAGAGGCCTTGCTGTTCTGGAGGAATTCAGATGGTATGGTGGGTGGCACTGCAGAGGCAGAGTCCTCAATGGTGGTGGCTCTGCAGGGTAGGCTGAGACAACTGGTGAGGTAGGTAGAAGACCAGGACAGTAGTTCACCTTGTCGCCAAGAGTTGGCAAGGTCGTGAAGACAAAGCCAGGGGTGTGCGAGGATGAGTGGCTGTTTGAGGAATGAGAGTTTAGGGAGATGAAAGGTTTCGGTGTGTAAGACCCGGCTCTGCAGGGTGACGCTCTGTGTCAGGTGCGTAATAAAGCCTGTGCCCAATGGCTGCCCGTCCAGGGTATTAATCCTTAAGGGAGGGGTGACAGGTGTTAGATCAATGTCAAGCTCTTGTACTAGCTGGAGATTGATAAAATGACCTGCTGCTCCCGACTCTATCAAGCCCTCTACGTACTTAGTAACCCCCTTCACGGTTATCAATACTGGGACGGAGAACTGCTTCTGGGAGACATTTAGAAATAAGGACACTCCTACCTGCATGGCAGCGGAGGGACCCTTCTCTCTCCATGGGAGGCGAACAGGGGAATGGCTGAGTAGATTATCTTTTCCTCCACAGTATAGGCAGAGCCTTTCTTGGATCCGCCTTTGACATTCGATACACGGGAAGGGAGCATGGCCCAACTGCATGGGCTCTGGAAGACTTGGATGGGATGATGGAATCATGGAAAGGGAAGTTTTCGGGTTCCTGGGTGGCAGAGTTCTTCGGCGGTCGGCCATGAGGTGGTCGATTGAGATGGACATTCGAATGTATTGATTTAAATCCTGAAGATCACCTCTACAGTCCAGCTCTGCCTTAAGTTCCCTGTTGAGCCCCCTTTGGCAGACGATAAGTATATCAGCCTCACTCTATCCACTCCCTGCAGCCATGGTGCGTAACTTCAGGGCAACTCGGCAGCTGAATGGCGTTCTTGTTGACGTTCTATGAGGAGGTTTCCTATAGGATGACCGGAAGGAGAGTGATCGAATACCTCTTTGAAAAGGGTGTGGAAATGGGCTTCGGATCCGAGTTCTGTGCTGTAGGCAGTCCATATGGCAGTGGCCCAATCCAGGGCTTTGCCTGTGAGTAGAGACAACAAAATCTACCCTAGTGGGGTTGTGCTCAATGTATTTGCTGCATTGCATCAGAAATCCCTGACATTTCCCAGGTGAACCGTTATATTTTCCATGGATATGAACGAAGGAGAGCTATGGGTTACAATACCTGTCATGAGAGGAGTAGGGATAGGTGGGCGGAGAAGATGGCAGATTTTCTCCATACGCTCCTCTTGCTGGGTTCGGCACGGCTGAATCCATTCCATATTTAGGTGAGGTATTCTGTTGCCAATATTCAGAGAGAAAAAGTTGTAGATTCACGCGCAGAGCACGGCAGGTGTTCATTTTGTCTTTGCAGAAGGCAGGAATCGTGGTCACAGGCAGGCAATGGTCACACACAGGTAGGCAAACAGGCAATTGAATCAAAACTAGGACTGAAGGCTGTAACTGGGTCTCACAAACGAGCTCGGAAAAGGCTTAGTTGAGTCAAAACCAACAATACCTCACAAAGGTACAAACAGAATGAACTGAACTAAATAAGGAGCTGATGAAAACAGGTGAGTAACTAACACAGGTGAAATCAATGAACAAAAATGAAAGACAGGGCTACGTTCAAGAACATAAAGAAACAGGGCTACGTTCAAGAACACAACGAAACAGGGCTACGTTCAAGAACACAAAGAAACAGGGCTACGTTCAAGAACACAAAGAAACAGGGCTACGTTCAAGAACACAAAGAAACAGGGCTACGTTCAAGAACATAAAGAAACAGGGCTACGTTCAAGAACATAAAGAAACAGGGCTACGTTCAAGAACACAAAGAAACAGCGCTACGTTCAAGAACAAAAAGAAACAGGGCTACGTTCAAGAACACAAAGAAACAGAGCACGAGGTTGACTAAGAAAATAAATACAGAACCTTACAGTATATTTGAGTTTAACCACAATATTTGTTTGTTCTCTCTCTTGGCATTTTCTCGCATGGAATAGCCTTAATTTCTCAGAACAAAAATAAAATGATGAATTTCAGAAGAAAGGTCTTTGGTTTCTGGCCATTTTGAGGCTGTAATCGATCCCACAAACGCTGATGCTCCAGATACTCAACCAGTGTAAAGAAGGTCAGTTTTATTGCTTCTTAAATCAGAGCAATCGTTTCAGCTGTGCTAACACAATTGAAAAGGGTTTTCTAATGATCAATTAGCCTTTTAAAATGAAAAACTTGGATTAGCTAACACAATGTGCCATTGGAACACAGGAGTGATGGTTGCTGATAATGGGCCTCTGTACGCCTATGTAGATATTCCAAAAATCTGCCGTTTCCAGCAAAAATAGTAATTTAAAACATTACAATATTTACACTGTATTTTTGATCAATTTGATGTTATTTTTTAATGGACAAAAAATGTGCTTTTTTTTCAAAAAACAAGGACACTTCTAAGTGACCCCAAACTTTTGAATGGTATAGTATATTACTCATACAGAATTTCCTACGTGGGCGAGGATATTGGAATTTGAATCAATGCCTACTGGATGATATGTTGTCATTAACTAGGATAGAATAATTTATAACTGACTTTTTCCGACATAACATAGGTACAACAGCAGATCCCCTTATTATAATGGACACTTTTAAATGTGCCCCCAGAGGCCATGCAATTCAGTACCCACCTATAAAAGAAAAGCAATTTAGGTCAAAAGAGTCCATATTAAAACCTCTTAGGGATCAGCAACTTTTTTTAAATTGTCGCCTAAAATCTAACTGACTTTAGCTCATCTAATGGCCAAAATCTTAATTTCACCTTGGCTGGAATAATACATTCTCTTGCATTTCAAAGATGATGGTACAAAGAAAATGCAAAAGAACGGTTGTACTTTCTTTTACCAGATCTACAGTGTTGTATTCTCCTACATTCCTATCACATTTACACAAAATTCAAAGTGTTTACTATCAAATGGTGTCAAGAATTTGCAACAGGCAGTTAGATTTGGGTATGTCAGTTGAGGGGAAATGGAAAAAAAGGGTCCGATCGCTTAAACTAAATGTGTTGCTAGTCGTTTAACTAAATATGTTGCTAGTCGTTTAACTAAATGCGTTGCTAGTCGTTTAACTTAATGTGTTGCTAGTTGTTACACTAAATATGTTGCTAGTCGTTTAACTAAATGTGTTGCTACTTGTTTAACTAAATGTGTTGCTAGTCGTTTAACTAAATGTGTTGCTAGTCGTTTAACTAAATGCGTTGCTAGTTGTTACACTAAATATGTTGCTAGTCGTTTAACTAAATGTGTTGCTAGTCGTTTAACTAAATGTGTTGCTAGTTGTTAAACTAAATGTGTTGCTAGTCGTTTAACTAAATGTGTTGTTAATCGTTTAACTAAATGTAGTTGCTAGTTGTTTAACTAAATGTGTTGCTAGTTGTTTAACTAAATGTGTTGCTAGTTGTTTAACTAAATGTGCTGCTAGTTGTTTAACTAAATGTGTTGCTAGTTGTTTAACTAAATGTAGTTGCTAGTTGTTACACTAAATATGTTGCTAGTCGTTTAACTAAATGTGTTGCTAGTCGTTTAACTAAATGTGTTGCTAGTTGTTAAACTAAATGTGTTGCTAGTCGTTTAACTAAATGTGTTGCTAGTCGTTTAACTAAATGTGTTGCTAGTTGTTAAACTAAATGTGTTGCTAGTCGTTTAACTAAATGTGTTGCTAGTTGTTTAACTAAATGTGCTGCTAGTTGTTTAACTAAATGTGCTGCTAGTTGTTTAACTAAATGTGTTGCTAGTTGTTTAACTAAATGTGCTGCTAGTTGTTTAACTAAATGTGTTGCTAGTTGTTTAACTAAATGTAGTTGCTAGTTGTTTACCTAGATGTAGTTCCTAGTTTTTTAACGCAATGTGTTGCTAGTTGTTTAACTAAATGCAGTTGCTAGGTTTAACTAAATGTGTTGCTAGTTGTTAAACTAAATGTGTTGCTAGTCGTTTAACTAAATGTGTTGTTAATCGTTTAACTAAATGTAGTTGCTAGTTGTTTAACTAAATGTGTTGCTAGTTGTTTAACTAAATGTGTTGCTAGTTGTTTAACTAAATGTGTTGCTAGTTGTTTAACTAAATGTGTTGCTAGTTGTTTAACTAAATGTGTTGCTAGTTGTTTAACTAAATGTAGTTGCTAGTTGTTTACCTAGATGTAGTTCCTAGTTTTTTAACGCAATGTGTTGCTAGTTGTTTAACTAAATGTAGTTGCTAGGTTTAACTAAATGTGTTGCTAGTTGTTTAACTAAATATCTTGCTAGTCGTTTAACTAAATGTGTTGCTAGTTGTTTAACTAAATGTGTTGCTAGTTGTTTAACTAAATGTGTTGCTAGTTGTTTAACTAAATGTGTTGCTAGTTGTTTAACTAAATGTGTTGCTAGTTGTTTAACTAAATGTGTTGCTAGTTGTTTAACTAAATGTAGTTGCTAGTTGTTTACCTAGATGTAGTTCCTAGTTTTTTAATGCAATGTGTTGCTAGTTGTTAAACTAAATGCAGTTGCTAGGTTTAACTATATGTGTTGCTAGTTGTTTAACTAAATATCTTGCTAGTCGTTTAACTAAATGTGTTGCTAGTTGTTTAACTAAATGTGTTGCTAGTTGTTTAACTAAATGTGTTGCTAGTTGTTTAACTAAAAGTGTTGCTAGTTGTTTAACTAAATGTGTTGCTAGTTGTTTAACTAAATGTAGTTGCTAGTTGTTTACCTAGATGTAGTTCCTAGTTTTTTAACGCAATGTGTTGCTAGTTGTTTAACTAAATGCAGTTGCTAGGTTTAACTAAATGTGTTGCTAGTTGTTTAACTAAATATCTTGCTAGTCGTTTAACTAAATGTGTTGCTAGTTGTTTAACTAAATGTGTTGCTAGTTGTTTAACTAAATGTGTTGCTATTTGTTTATCTAAATTATAACTAAATGTGCTGCTAGTTTAACTAAATGTGTTGCTAGTTGTTCAACTAAATGTGTTGCTTGATTGTTGCCAGTAAATGGCTTATTACAGATGTATTTGATACAATAGGACGAGTACATTAGGATAGTGAGTACAGTAGAATATCTAACAAAGTAGAACCGATAGCTTTTAGTGTGTACGGTAGAATATCTAACAAAGTAGAACATATAGCTTTTAGTGAGTACGTTAGAATATCTAACAAAGTAGAACCGATAGCTTTTAGTGGCTTATTACAGGTACTGAGACCGTGTGCTGGGGTACAGGTACTGAGTCAGTGTTCAGGGGTACAGGTACTGAGTCCGTGTGCTGGGGTACAGGTACTGAGACCGTGTGCTGGGGTACAGGTACTGAGTCAGTGTTCAGGGTTACAGGTACTGAGTCAGTGTGCTGGGGTACAGGTACTGAGTCCGTGTGCTGGGGTACAGGTACTGAGTCCGTGTGCTGGGGTACAGGTACTGAGTCCGTGTGCTGGGGTACAGGTACTGAGCCAGTGTTCAGGGGTACAGGTACTGAGTCAGTGTGCTGGGGTACAGGTACTGAGTCAGTGTTCAGGGGTACAGGTACTGAGTCAGTGTTCAGGGGTACAGGTAATGAGTCCGTGTGCTGGGGTACAGGTACTGAGTCCGTGTGCTGGGGTACAGCTACTGAGTCAGTGTTCAGGGGTACAGGTACTGAGTCAGTGTGCTGGGGTACAGGTACTGAGTCAGTGTGCTGGGGTACAGGTACTGAGTCAGTGTTCAGGGGTACAGGTACTGAGTCAGTGTTCAGGGGTACAGGTACTGAGTCAGTGTGCTGGGGTACAGGTACTGAGTCAGTGTTCAGGGGTACAGGTACTGAGTCCGTGTTCAGGGGTACAGGTACTTAGTCCGTGTGCTGGGGTACAGGTACTGAGTCAGTGTTCAGGGGTACAGGTACTGAGTCAGTGTGCTGGGGTACAGGTACTGAGTCAGTGTTCAGGGGTACAGGTACTGAGTCCGTGTTCAGGGGTACAGGTACTTAGTCCGTGTGCTGGGGTACAGGTACTGAGTCAGTGTTCAGGGGTACAGGTACTGAGTCAGTGTGCTGGGGTACAGGTACTGAGTCAGTGTGCTGGGGTACAGGTACTGAGTCAGTGTGCTGGGGTACAGGTACTGAGTCAGTGTTCAGGGGTACAGGTACTGAGTCCGTGTGCTGGGGTACAGGTACTGAGTCAGTGTTCAGGGGTACAGGTACTGAGTCAGTGTACAGGGGTACAGGTACTGAGTCCGTGTGCTGGGGTACAGGTACTGAGTCAGTGTTCAGGGGTACAGGTACTGAGTCAGTGTGCTGGGGTACAGGTACTGAGTCAGTGTGCTGGGGTACAGGTACTGAGTCCGTGTGCTGGGGTACAGGTACTGAGTCAGTGTGCAGGGGTACAGGTATTGAGTCAGTGTTCAGGGTTACAGGTACTGAGTCCGTGTGCTGGGGTACAGGTACTGAGTCAGTGTTCAGGGGTACAGGTACTGAGTCAGTGTGCAGGGGTACAGGTATTGAGTCAGTGTTCAGGGTTACAGGTACTGAGTCCGTGTGCTGGGGTACAGGTACTGAGTCAGTGTTCAGGGGTACAGGTACTGAGTCAGTGTGCAGGGGTACAGGTATTGAGTCAGTGTTCAGGGTTACAGGTACTGAGTCCGTGTGCTGGGGTACAGGTACTGAGTCAGTGTTCAGGGGTACAGGTACTGAGTCAGTGTGCAGGGGTACAGGTATTGAGTCAGTGTTCAGGGTTACAGGTTAGTTGAGGTTATTTGTACATGTAGGACTTATCATGCGAGTAGAGGTGTTAACCCCGATGTCCTGGCTAATTTTCAAATCTGAACCTCATACCGTCATGACCATCTAACTCTCCCCAGCTTTGGCTCATCCCTCCTCTCCCCTGTAACTATTCCCCAGGTTGTTGATGTAAATGAAGATGTGTTCTCTGTCAATTTACCTGGTAAAATAAAGATGAAATTAAAACAGAACTCAAGCCTAGGACTCTAGTAGGATAATTCTTCAGGTCTCAGGCGAGGTTACCACCAGTGAAGACCTGACCTTTAGCTGGAGGGATGATGCTTATGTGTGACTAGAACTGACAAGTCTGGAGTCTCCATTAGACACCATGATAATGGAGGTTAACCAGACATATCAGGCTGACTCTGTGGTCTACTGTAGTCAGAGCATTGATAGCCTGGACAAGCTGCTGAAAGCTGGCCTCAGTTAGAGACAGTTATCTGTTCTGCATGTGTCAGAACTAAGAACATATAGAATAGAGAATATGGAGGCATTCTAGAATAGAACAATACAATGAGTTATTCTAATGCAGGGATGCTCTTTATTTAAAAACAGAAACAGAAGACAGTTTCCAACGTTTTGGATGAATGCCTATATCAAAAGCATAAACAGTAATGAAATAATTCAATAAAAATATGTTACCTCCAATATTGCGCAGAAATTACTTCATTGTCCAGAAAGGGGTACACCTCCGCACTCCCATGAGTTAAGACATGTATCAAATATATGTGCCATGAACCATATACAGGCTACACTCAAGCAACACCATTAGTTAAACAACTAGCAACACATTTAGCTAGACAACTAGCAACCCATTCAGTTAAAAAACTAGCAACACATTTAGTTAAACAACTAGCAACTCATTTAGTTTAACACCTAGCAACTACATTTAGGTAAACAAATAGAAACTACAATTGGTTAAAGAAATAGCAACTACATTTAATTAAACAACTAGCAACACATTTAGTTAAACAACTAGCAACTAGATTTAGTTATACAACTAGCAGCTACATTTAGTTAAACAACTAGCATCAGCAAAATGTTAAACAACTAGCAACGACCTTTAGTTAAACAACTAAAAACTACATTTAGTTAACAACTAGCAACTACAATTAGTTAAACAACTAGCAACTAGATTTAGTTAAACAACTAGCAACTACATTTAGCTAAACAACTTGCAACTACATTTTGGTAAACAAATAGCAAACACATTTAGTTAAAACATTTGCAACAACATTTAGTTAAACAACTAGCAACTACATTTCTGTACAAATCTCTTCGATCGATGTTCAAATAAAATATCTGCATCGTGGTCATTCATGTATAGTCATTAATAACTGCTTCATGGTCATTGGACATTTATATTTTGTCATTCACTGCAGTACACAGTAGTCACACCCCTTTTCAGTTCCTCTTAGCAATAAATATACAAACAAAGATATGTGTTAGCAATTAGGTGTTTAAAAATACAAATAGTATTTGATAAAATTTTGGGAATTTAAAAATTGTTTGGGCTTTTTTATGAGCAATTTAAATAAGGCTATTAAACATAATTTCAGATGAATCACAAAACGTACACTCCAGACAGAGCATTTAAAAGGAATTGACAAAACAAATTTCAAACAGTGGTAGACATTTTGTACGGAGGACTTTTAACAACAAATTCAACAGCTCAACATATGAGTCAACATTGCATCTGCAATAACACAAGGTTCTACATCAACCTCTGATGTCACATTTCAGTCCACAAGGTTCAACATCAACTTATGATGTTACATTTCAGTCCACAAGGTTCTACATCAACCTCCGATGTCACATTTCAGTCTACAAGGTTCTACATCAACCTCTGAAGACACAATTCAGTCTACACAGTCCTACATCAACCTCTGAAGTCACATTTCTATACACAAGATTCTACATCAACCTCTGATCTCATGCTTCAGTCCACAAGGTTCAACATCAACCTCTGATCTCATGCTTCAGTCCACAAGGTTCAACATCAACCTCTGATCTCATGCTTCAGTCCACAAGGTTCAACATCAACCTCTGATCTCATGCTTCAGTCCACAAGGTTCAACATCAACCTCTGATCTCATGCTTCAGTCCACAAGGTTCAACATCAACCTCTGATCTCATGCTTCAGTCCACAAGGTTCAACATTAACCTCTGATCTCATGCTTCAGTCCACAAGGTTCTACATCAACCGCTGATCTCATGCTCAGTCTGAGGTTTCAGTTTAGCCCACAGTCTGTCCCAGAATGCCTGGTGCTGAAGGGGGTCCTGGGGCCAGTCCAGATAAGTCCTGGTTTTCAGCAGGCGAGCCAGCCTGTGGTGGGCAGACAGCCGGCGAGGGGGGATCTTCTCCAGGAAGACCAGGAGGAGGATGTCCCTTTGCTCCACCTGCAGCCTGTAGGTGGCCAGCTTCATCTCCAGAGAGCACCAGTTACTGCGTAGGTAGTGGCGGCTGACTAGGCAGAGGGTGTGTCGGCTCCGGTAGAGGCTGTCTGTGATGTTCTCCACAATGTCCTTCCCCAGCTGGAAGTCCCTGCTGTGCAGACAGAGGCGCAGGAAAGGAGGACCCCTCTGCTCCAGATTGGGAAGCAGCTCCTCCACCACCCAGCGCTCGTCCTTCCCGCTATAGGAGACAAACGCATCGTAGTGGTAGCGCCCCCTGGTGTTGGATCGCATGGCTTCTAACAGCCAGCCAAGGGTGATGTGGTAGAGGGGGAGGAGGTAGGGGCCGGCCAGGTTATGGACCAACACCACAAGCATGAAGAACAGGACTCCCAGGCCAGTCGCAGCAAAGAGCACAAAGCCAACCTCTGTTGTGCAGTTGGCTTCTGTGTACCCGACAAAATTAGGTGTGTCTATTCCATTGTCCGACAAGCATATCAAGTCCTCCAAAGCATACATAACGGGACTAGTATACGGAGTAAGCATGATCACTTCAACCTGCCTGTACCCCTTTGCCCATGTAATGAGCCAAGCATTGTCACAACTGCAAAAGATCTGGATCTGAGGAAGTATCAAATACTTAAGACTAGAGAGAGGTTCAGTAAAGCTGTAGAATACATTATAAATGTTCTCTATCTGCAGATACACCGTTTTCAAAGATTTCAAGTCTTTAGTTAAACTCCCCTCCAAAGAATAAATCCTGCAGTTGTACATTTCCAGAACCTCCAGTTTGGTCAAGTTGTGAAAAATGATGTCGGCAGAACGCTGTGTTAAAAGATCCACCTGTCGTAGAGTCAGTTTCCTCAGGTGAATCAGATGATTCATTGATGTTAAATCAACCCTTTTAGCTGAAAGCTTCGATCTGTAGTCAAATGTCTCCACAGACGTGAAGTACTTTCCCATGAATTCAGATCCACAAAGGAATTCTTCAGCATCAGCATGAAGATGGGTTACAGACTGAAAGAAAGGTCTGTCACAGTCCTGAAATGACACCGTCTGGCCTTTGAGCTGGAGACTCAGGTTCTGTTTAGATGTGATGTTACTGCCGATAGTCAACTGCATCGGCCTCATAGCTGAACTAATGTACAGATGAGTCAGTTGACTCAGAATTCCTCCAAATATAAGTGTCAGATTCATCTTGATCACAGGTTCTGTTAGTGGGTTGTGCACTTGCCCGAGAAACACTTGTCTAAGAGACGTGAGGTGTGTGAAAGACATCGCCTCAATGTTGTGAATAAATGGATTGTTCCTGAGGTCTAACCATGTCAAACTATGTAAACCATAAAATGTGTTTGCATTTATCTGTGTTATCTTATTACTTGTAATGTCCAAGGACGCCAGATTTGTCAATCCCAGGAAAGCAAAGTCTTCAATGTTTGAAATTAAATTCTGTTTTATATCCAGATACTGCAGCTTAACAAGACAGCTAAATTGTTTAGCAAAAAGCATTTGTAGCTTGTTCAACCTTAAAGTCAGTTTTGTCAGTTGTAAACCATAAAATGTGTTTGCATTTATCTGTGTTATCTTATTTCTTGAAATGTCTAAGGAGTCCAGATTTGTCAATCCCAGGAAAGCAAAGTCTTCAACGTTTGAAATTGAATTAGCTGCTAAATCTAAATACTGTAGGTTAACAAGACAGATAAATTGTTTAGCAAAAAGCATCTGTATATTGTTCAACTCTAAAGTCAGTTTTGTTAACCATTTTACTGGTTGTTCTTGGAAGGAGCAAATATCAAGTCTGTTGTCTTCCAGGCCGTCTATTTTTAATTGGTTAAGGTTTTTTAGACTGGAAATAAAATGCCAATCCAAATGAGTAGTAGGATGGAAAGACAAAGGTCCACTTAAATGCATATATTCTAGCCCAGTGCATAATTCAACACTGGGCATAGAGAGGCTGCTTGTATTGGCATTGTATAAATATAATCTCTTGATTGAAAACAAAATCACTACATTACAGATACTTTCAATATCTATTTCATTGCTACCAGAGCAACTGAAGTACTGTATCTGCTGAATCCCAGACAGGGGAAGGTGCAGTAGGACTTCCTGGCTGAAAACCCCTGTTAACCTTGTGAGGTTCTGGAGCCAAGCCAGTGAACCTTCCTCTATATGTGTTATTTCACCAAATGAGAAGTCAGAGAATTCTAGATTGTTAAAAAGAGGTTTCATGCTTTCGTTGGTTATTAAAATGGAGCAGTTTGATTGGTTTAACGATTGTATCTCTGGTGCTTCTATATTTAGCTCTATAAGTGACTTTATATTCATTATTCTGCATTGTATCTCTGACAAATCATCTACACAGGGTTCAATAATGATGAGACTTTGTAACAGAGGAATGTCATGGAAAACATCTGGGGCCATTGCTGACAGTCGATAACCCCATATGGTCAAGTGACTCAGCTTGACGAGATCTCTGAATGTATGAGGCCCAAAATGACACTCACAGCACCCAGAGCCCAATCCATCCAAATGTAAATACTGCAGATTTGGAAGGTGACTGTTCCCAGTTGGAAGGATTTGAGTAAAACAGCCCTTAATGTACAGGTACTCCAGATCCTGAAACTGAGAGAAAAAGCCCAGAGACATGGATCTATTTTCACCATGTGTCATGTATATGCAGAGGGTATTGATATTAGGGGGAAGTCCAAGTAGATCCTCCTCGATGGCTGTGACATCTTGACAGGCAGCAGTGTAACCTTCTGTATAATGAGGTATGTGGCTGCAGATCCAGGTGGGAAAGTGTCCCAAGTCTTCACCACTGTCATAAATCTGGCATTTAGGATGCATCCATCCACTAGAACTCTGAATCCACAGGAACAGGACGGCAGGGTGGGAAAACATTGATCTCATCTCTTCCAACGTTAGTCAAATTTACTGAGATAATTGTCAGAATAGTTTGCTTCCGGTGGATCTCTGTAGGACGTTGGTTTGATACAGTAAAACCCTTATGAACGCTGTAAACAGAATGGAGTCTCTCGTCTTGTTGTTGTTTGTCAGATGGGTTTCTCCTTGGTAACTAACAGCAGTTCATACCTTTTGGTTGTTCCAATGTTCCTCCCTTTCACCCTGCAGTTGAATTGTATCTCAAGGTAACAGGAGTAAATATTTAATGGTTAGTTTGGTTCCAAAAGTAAAGAAACAATAAAAAGTCCCACAGACAATGAAGAAATGAATGCAGAGCTGCAACGTGTTCTCTGACCGCCAAAGTTGATGTCTGAATGTGTCCGAGGAGCAGCATCCTGTTTGTACAGCACAGTCACACTGGAGGTTAAACAGCTTGTGAAAGTCTACTTTTACCTGTTTTTACATCTCTCTCTTTCAGTTCCT
>NW_027006769.1:0-2698 GCF_036934945.1 Oncorhynchus masou masou
AAAGGTCGGAAAAAAGGTTGGAAAAAATATTGTTTCTTGTCACTCCCTGATCAGTTTCAAACATCATACTTTCTAGTATCATTCAGCTTTGTTCAATTGTATTCTTCATACTATAAAATAATGCCACAGAATTCTAAGCAAATATTGTCTTTTAAATGAACTAGTGTAGCCAGATCAGGGCCTAACATAAGAACAACTCAGAGTATGCTATTCTGTTCTTCTGAAAAAGATGACATTTTCTTCATGCCATGCTTCTTTAGACCTGTCTAAAATAAACAATTGTTTTTAATGTGAAGGTGTAGGTAATATTACATGGATTTATTATACTTTTTAAAATGTAGGTGTTCCAAAGGTCTGCATCAGTGGCTTGTGTAGAAGCGAGGAGATGCTAAATGTGTTTATGTTAATTAACGGACAATTACCATGAGGGACTGTTATTTGCTTGACAATCAAAAGCTAACAAAATATTGTGACCACCACAGTCATGTACATACCCACTACAAACGGACTAAACTATGAAAACACTGCTGGCAGCGAAAGCCACAACAGCAGAGAGTTCCTACTACAATGCAACTCAAACCCGAATGCGATGGATTTCCCAATGGCCCATCTAATCCTCGATTGTAATGCAAATGTTGAAAACGTGGGGGATTCAGACAAAGACTTTAAAAATGAATGAACAAACTTTCCTTACTCACCACCTTGCTGATCAATGCCCAGTCACTGAGGGGGAAAGCGGATGAGTGGCAGCGAATCTGTACTTCCAACACGAATACCGGGAGGCCTGTTTGCTGTCATTTATTGGCTGGATGACAGAGTCCCGGACAGAGTGGACCGTGATCTGACCAGTGGGACCAGTGGTGTAAATGGATCCTGGTAAGAGAGAGAGACTGTACCCCCGACATTGAACTGCTTTCTGTGTCACTGCGACCCTACTACCTGTCCCATGAGTTCCCTCAATTGTTTGTTACCGTTGTGTACATTCAACCTAAAGCTAATATAGCAAAAGCATCAGAGATGATTTATAATCTGTCACAGAAACTTGAATCCATCTCCCCTTACAATGTTGTCTACCCACGGCCAACCTACTGTCAGCTCCTGGAGAGGGAGAAACCTACTGTCAAAACTGTCCAGATCTGTAACGATAATAGTATCACTCGTCTCCGAGGGTGTTTTGACTGTACTATGTGGGTTTATTTGAGGACAGCAGCTATCATTTTGATTTACATCAGAGATATTGTTTCTGAACTGTAAATGTAAACTACTGTGTTGAGTCAGTACTGACTACTAAAACCTGTAAAATCTTCCCTAACAATATGCCTTTTTTATTTATTTATTTTATTTATCTGTTATTTTACCAGGTAAGTTGACTGAGAACACTTTCTCATTTGCAGCAACAACCTGGGGAATAGTTACAGGGGAGAGGAAGGGGATGAATGAGCCAATTGGAAACTGGGGATTATTAGGTGACACCGGGGTTAACACCCCTACTCTTACGATAAGTGCCATGGGATCTTTAATGACCTCAGAGAGTCAGGACACCCGTTTAACATCTCATCCAAAAGACGGCACCCAACACAGGGCAGTGTCCCCAATCACTGCCCTGGGGCATTGGGATATTTTTTTAGACCAGAGGAAAGAGTGCCTCCTACTGGCCCTCCAACACCACTTAACCTCTTACACTTATGGTGGCGCTATTTCATTTTTGGAAGAAAAACGTTCCCGTTTTAAACAAGATATTTTGTCACAAAAAGATGCTCGACTATGCATATAATTGCGACTGTTCGAAAGAAAACACTCTGACGTGTCCAGAAATACAAATATCTTCTCTGTGCGTGCCCTTTAACGTGAGCTTCAGGCAAAACCAAGATGACTTGGCATCCAGGAAATGACAAGGATTTTTGAGGCTCTGTCTTTCATGATCTCCTTATATGGCTGTGAACGCAAGAGGAATGAGTCTGCCCTTTCTGTCGCTTTCCCCAAGGTGTCTGCAGCATTGTGACGTATTTGTAGGCAGATCGTTGGAAGATTGACCATAAGAGACCACATTTACCACGTGTCCGCCCGGTGTCCTGCGCCGAAATTGGTGCGCAAAAGTCACCTGCCAGTATTTTTCCATGGGGCACAGAGAGAGAAGCAAGCTTCCATGAACTGCATGTCAATGAAGAGATATGTGAAAAAACACCTTGAGGATTGATTCCAAACAACGTTTGCCATGTTTCGGTCGATATTATGTAGTTAATCCGGAAAAAGTTTCACGTTGTAGGTGACTGCATTTTCGGTTCGTTTCGGTAGCCAGGCGCAATGTAGAAAACGGAACGATTTCTCCTACACACAGACGCTTTCAGGAAACACTGCGCATTTGGTATGTGGCTGGGAGTCTCCTCATTGAAAACATCAGAAGCTCTTCAAAGGTAAATGATTTTATTTATTTGGTTATCTGGCTTTTGTGAAAATGTTGCGTGCTACATGCTACACAAAATGCTATGCTAGCTTTGCATACTCTTACACAAATTAGTCAATTTCTATGGTTCAAAAGCATATTTTGAAAATCTGAGATGACAGTGTTGTTAAGAAAAGGCTAAGCTTGAGAGCAAACGCATTATTTTAATTTTATTTGCGATTTTCAGAAATCGTTAACGTTGCGCTATGCTAATGAGCCTGAGGCTTAGTCACAATCCCGGATCCGGGATGGGGA
>NW_027006770.1:0-2694 GCF_036934945.1 Oncorhynchus masou masou
GGATGAGGCAAATATACGCTTAGGCCTCTCCACGCTACAGTATATTGATATATTTTATAAATATAACGCTTAGGCCTCTCCACGCTACAGTATATTGATATATTTTATAAATATAACGCTTAGGCCTCTCCACGCTACAGTATATTGATATATTTTATAAATATAACGCTTAGGGTTCTCCACTCTACAGTATATTGATATATTTTATAAATATAACGCTTAGGGTTCTCCACTCTACAGTATATTGATATATTTTATAAATATAACGCTTAGGGTTCTCCACTCTACAGTATATTGATATATTTTATAAATATAACGCTTAGGCCTCTCCACGCTACAGTATATTGATATATTTTATAAATATAACGCTTAGGCCTCTCCACTCTACAGTATATTGATATATTTTATAAATATAATGCTTAGGCCTCTCCACTCTACAGTATATTGATATATTTTATAAATATAATGCTTAGGCCCCTCCACTCTACAGTATATTGATATATTTTATGAATATAATGCTTAGGCCCCTCCACTCTACAGTATATTGATATATTTTATGAATATAATGCTTAGGCCCCTCCACTCTACAGTATATTGATATATTTTATGAATATAATGCTTAGGCCCCTCCACTCTACAGTATATTGATATATTTTATGAATATAATGCTTAGGCCTCTCCACTCTACAGTATATTGATATATTTTATGAATATAATGCTTAGGCCTAGCCCTAGAGAGACCGAGAGAAATATAGACATATGCCGGAGCCATGTTCCTGACACCGACATGCATTTATACATTTCAGAGAGGCTTCTATTGCTATAGAGATATAGGCGTACAGAAGGATAAGCATTATTATTAGAATAAAGTCTGGTAGGCCTAAAACCTTCTTCCTCAGCTCAAGTTCAACTGTCGGAGTCAGTTGAAACACTGGTGCGCATTGCCTTCATAAGCCTGCAGTAGTCAAACCTAATAATAGCCATAACACACCTCACCTTCACAAAAGTTTCTTAACTTTATTAGTGTAATACCAAAAGTAGACCTAAGTCAAGTCATACAAGCAAGTTATTATATTTCAGCATTAAATTAAGTTTTGCATCTCGCCCTCTTTGGTTTTTCCTTTCTATGGTTTTGAGTGCGAGTAGCCCCAGGCCTACCAGTAATTCTGTTATATTGCAGCAACATAACATGAACATAACATGAACAAAGAAAATTGCATTAGACAGGTGTACCTTGTGCTGGGGACAATAAAAGTCCACTAGAATGTGCAGTTTTGTCACACAACCCAATGCCACAAGTTTTGAGGGCAATTGGCATCCTGACGGCAGAAATGTCCACCAGAGCTGTTGCCAGAGAATTGTATGTTCATTACGCTACCATAAGCGTGTGATATCCAATTGGTAGTTACGAACTTGTCTCATCGCTGCAACTCCCCAACAGACTCGGGAGAGGCAAAGGTCGAGAGTCATGCGTCCTCCGGAAACATGACCTGCCAAGCCGCGCTGCTTCTTAACACACTGTTCGCTTAACCCGAAAGCCAGCTGCACCAATGTGTCAGAGGAAACACTGTCCAACTGACAACCAAAGTCAGGTTGCAGGCACCCGACCTTTCACAAGGAGTCGCTAGAGAATGATGAGCCAAGAAAATCCCACCGGCCAAACCCTCCCCTAACTCGGATGACACTGGGCCAAGCATACGTCGCCCAAGGGGCTCCCAGTCATGGTTGACTGTGACAGAGCCTGGTATCGAACCCGAGGCTGTAGTGGCGCCTCAGCAGTACAATACAGTGTCTTAGACCGCTGTGCCAGTTGGGAGGCCGTTTTAGAGAATTTGGCAGTATGTCCATTCGGCCTCACAACCGCAGACCACGTGTGACCACGTGTAACCACGCCAGCCCAGGACCTCCACATCTGGCTTCTTCACCTGTGGGGTCGTCTGAGACCAGCCACCCAGACAGCTAATGAAACTGTGGGTTTGCACATCTGAAGAATTTCTGCACAAACTGTCAGAAACTGTCTCAGAGAAGCTCATCTGTGTGCTTGATGTCCTCACCAGGGTCTTGACCTGACTGCAGTTCGACGTTGTAACCTACTTCAGTTGGCAAATGGCCACTGGCACGCTGGAGAAGTGTCCTCCTCATGAATGAATCCCGGTTTCAACTGTACCGGGCAGACACCGTGTATGGCATTGTGTGGGCAAGCAGTTTGCCGATGCCAATGTTGTGAACTTGGTGCTCCATGGTGGCGGTGGGGTTAGGGTATGAGCAGGCATGAGCTACGTACAACGAAAACAATTACATTTAATCAAAGGCAATTGAAATGCACAGAGATACTGTGAGATGCTGAGGCCCTTTGTTATGCCATTAGTCCACCACAATTGCCTCACATTTCAGCATTATAATGCATGTCCCGATGTTGCAAGGATCTGTACATGATTCCTGGAAGCTGAAAATGTCCCATTTCTTCAATGGCCTGCATACTCATCAGACATGTCAATCATTGAGCATGTTCGGGATGCTCTGGATCGACGTGTACGACAGCGTTTCCAGTTCCCGCCAATATCTAGCAACTTCACACAGCCATTGAAGAGGAATGGGACAACATTCCACAGGCCACGTTTCCTAGACATTTCCACTTCACAATAACAGCACTTACAGTTGACCGGGGCAGCTCTAGCATGGCAGAACTTTGAC
>NW_027006771.1:0-2692 GCF_036934945.1 Oncorhynchus masou masou
CCTCCAGGTTCCTCGGAGAGTTCATCAATGAGCTTGATGCCTTGATAAGCTCCTTTCCTGAGGACGGCTCACCTCTCACAGTCCTGGGCGACTTTAACCTCCCCACGTCTACCTTTGACTCATTCCTCTCTGCCTCCTTCTTTCCACTCCTCTCCTCTTTGACCTCACCCTCTCACCTTCCCCCTACTCACAAGGCAGGCAATACGCTCGACCTCATCTTTACTAGATGCTGTTCTTCCACTAACCTCATTGCAACTCCCCTCCAAGTCTCCGACCACTACCTTGTATCCTTTTCCCTCTCGCTCTCATCCAACACTTCCCACACTGCCCCTACTCGGATGGTATCGCGCCGTCCCAACCTTTCGCTCTCTCCCCCGCTACTCTCTCCTCTTCCATCCTATCATCTCTTCCTCTGCTCATACCTTCTCCAACCTATCTCCTGATTCTGCCTCCTCAACCCTCCTCTTCCCCTTTCTGCATCCTTTGACTCTCTATGTCCCCTATCCTCCAGGCCGGCTCGGTCCTCCCCTCCCGCTCCGTGGCTCGACGACTCATTGCGAGCTCACAGAACAGGGCTCCCGGGCAGCCGAGCGGGAAATGGAGGAAAACTCGCCTCCCCTGCGGACCTGGCATCCTTTTCACTCCCTCCTCTCTACATTTTCCTCCTCTGTCTCTGCTGCTAAAGCCACTTTCTACCACTCTAAATTCCAAGCATCTGCCTCTAACCCTAGGAAGCTCTTTGCCACCTTCTCCTCCCTCCTGAATCCTCCTCCCCCCCCCTCCTCCCTCTCTGCAGATGACTTCGTCAACCATTTTGAAAAGAAGGTCGACGACATCCGATCCTCGTTTGCTAAGTCAAACGACACCGCTGGTTCTGCTCACACTGCCCTACCCTGTGCTCTGACCTCTTTCTCCCTCTCTCTCCAGATGAAATCTCGGCTTCTTGTGACGGCCGGCCGCCCAACAACCTGCCCGCTTGACCCTATCCCCTCCTCTCTTCTCCAGACCATTTCCGGAGACCTTCTCCCTTACCTCACCTCGCTCATCAACTCATCCCTGACCGCTGGCTACGTCCCTTCCGTCTTCAAGAGAGCGAGAGTTGCACCCCTTCTGAAAAACCTACACTCGATGTTTCGGTGACCGAGAGTGTGTTGCAGAGGAACTGTATAGGCGAGAGAGAGTATCAGGCTTCACATTTTTGGGCCCTGGGGAGTAGGAAATGGTGAAGTTGAATCTGGTAAACAACAAAGCCCACCGGGCCTGCCTAGAGTTAAGGCGCATGGCTGTACGGAGATATTCCAGATTTCTATGGTCGGTCCAAGGATGACTGTTCTGCTCCTTCCAGCCAGTGCCTCCACTCTTCGAACACCATATTGACAGGAGTTCTCGGTTGCCCACGTCGTTGTTCCTCTCTGCAGAATTGAGACGATGGGACAGGAAGGCACAAGGATGAAGCTTTTGGTCCTGGGCAGATCGCCGGGACAGGATGGCCACCACTCCAACATCAGATGCATCCACCTCAACTACAAATTGATGCGACGGGTCCGGATGGATGAGGATGGATGCTGTTGTGTACCGATGCTTCAGGTCCACAAAGGCTTTGTTGACAGCAGGAGACAATTGGAAACGGTACTTTGGGAGAAGTGTGTGCCGAGAGGGAGCCGCCAGGGTGCTGTAACCTCGAATGAAACGATGGTAGAAGTTTGCACATCCTAGGAAATGTTGCAACTGCACCCTGAGGCCAAACCAACACTGCTTTCACCTTTCCAGTATCCATCTGGTCTTTACCCTCAGCAATGACATATCCCAGAAAAGTGTTTGTAGAGTGGTGGAACTCACACTTCTCAGCTTTCACGAAAAGTTGGTTCTCCAGGAGGCGCTGAAGGACCTGCCTGACGGCAAGAACATGTTCTTGGGCAGACTGGGAAAAATCCAGGATGTCGTCAAGGTAGACGAACACAAAACGGTTGAGCATCGTTTACCAAAGCCTGAAAGACAGGAGGGGCATTGGTGAGTCCAAACGGCATGACCTGATACTCATAATGTCCGCTGGCTGTGTTGAAGGCTGTCTTCCACTCACCCCCCCCTCACGTATCCGAACCAGGTGGTAGGCATTCCGAAGGTCAAACTTGGGAAAAATGGTGTCCCCCTGGAGAGGTTCAAAAGCCGAGGAGAGGAGTGGTAAGGGGAAATGATTTTTTACAGTAATGTGATTAAGTCTACAGTAGTCGATGCAAGGATGCAGGGTCTTGTCCTTCTTCTCTACGAAGAAAAACCCTGCGCTGGCAGGAGATGCAGACAGACGGATGCCTCCAGTAGCCAGAGACTCTTCTATGTATTCCTCCATGGCCTTGGTCTCCGGGCAGGATAGAGAATATAGCGGACCAGGAGGTGGTGTGGTGCCTGGGAGGAGATCAATGGCACAATCATAAGGACAATCATAAGGACAGTGCGGGGATAGGGAAGTTGCACGTGCCTTACTGAAAACTTCAAGTAGGTCATGGTACTCAGTGGGAATGACAGAAACATCCAAAGCCTTGCTGACGTCCCGAGGACGAAGTCTGGGGGAAGGCTGTGCTGCTTGAAGACAGTGGGAATGGCAAAATAGGCTCCAACCCATGATGGAGCTTGTGGTCCAGTCAATAACAGGGTTATGTTTTTGGAGCCAGAAAACCCCCAACTCAACAGGAAC
>NW_027006772.1:0-2689 GCF_036934945.1 Oncorhynchus masou masou
TCATAGTTGAAGTGAAGTGATGAAAATGACAGGCCTCTCTCATCTTTTTAAGTGGGAGAACTTGCACAATTGGTGGCTGACTAAATACTTTTTTGCCCCACTGTATTCGTTATGGATGGGCAGTCGCTATTTTATACACGTTATCATGACTGTATAACAAGCTACTACTCACCAGCCTACATAATATTACTTTATTATCAAATTATAACACAGTACCATACTATTAAAACTAACAACAAATTTCACACAATAACACTCTATATCGTGTTATCACTGTTATCTCCATAGATAGGTGACTATTTTACTGAACACCAGCTGAAAAATTGGTTGGGTTATAGATAGGGTAACGCTGATGGCGTGGCAACTTATTGCCACAGCCACCAGACACATTTCAACACCCACCAGACACATTGCCACACCAACCAAACCCTTCCTCTTATGTCCCCAGCTTTCGAGAGACTCCAGGGAGCTACGGATTTATCTAAATTGGATTTACGGAGCACGTACAATCTGGTGCGCATCCGACAGGGAGATGAGTGGAAGACAGCATTCAACAATCCCGATGAACATTATGAGTACTGAATCATGCCTTTTGGATTTACTAATGCTCCAGCCGTTTCCAGGCCCTGGTTAATGATGTGCTGTACGACTTCTTTCACCAGTGTGGTTTTGTATCTGGATGGCATCCTCATCTTCTCCAAGTCCATGGTTGAACATGTCCGCCAGGTTTTTCAAAGACTCCTCGCTCATCACCTGTTTGTGAAGGCCGAAAAGCGTGATTTTCACATTCCTCAGATCTCCTTCCTGGGGTACATTGTATCTCAGGGCTGTGTACAGATGGACTCCCAAAACGTAGGAGCAGTGGTAAACTGGCCGCGGCCCAGCATGGTCAAGCCAGTTCAGCTTTTTGGGGGATTTCCTAATTTCTACCAAAGATTTGTGAGAAACTTTAATGCTGTGGCGACGCCACTGACAACACTCACCAAGGGCTCAGCTGGGCATGTATGTTGGACCTCGGCTGCTGAGAAGGCGTTCCAGTACCTGAAATGTCGGTTTTCTGCCGCACCCTTTCTTGTTCATGCGGATCATTTTCTTCCCTTTGTGGTAGAGGTGGATGCTGTTCTGTCTCAGCGCTCGGTGAAAGACCAAAAGCCTTATCACTGTGCCTTAATCTCCAGGCGTGTCACTACAGCGGAGAGGAACTATGATGTCGGCAACTGGGAGCTTCTTGCGGTCAAACTGGCTTTGGAGGAGTGGCGGCACTGGTTGGAGGGCTCAGAACATCCCTTTACGTTTTGGACTGACCACAAGAACCTGGCCTACATCCAGGATATATAAAGATAGGGCTGTCTGCTGCCCCCTTTGGAGTAATTGCGTGCCCATATTAAACAGAAACAAAATCTGTCAAAAATTGCTAATATATGCATATAAAAAATATTATTGAATAGAAAACACTCTAAAGTTTCTAAAACTGTTTAAATTATGTCTGTATGTAAAGCAGAACTCTCAGGGCAGTCATTCTCCCAAACTCTCTCTTGTCATCATAAAAGTTGGCCCAACTTTGACATCATTGCCCCCACCCTTCCCAAGCACCTACAGACCTGGGAACAGTTTCTATGTCTTCAGGGCAATGTCTGCTTTCAATGGGGCTTCTAATTGTGAGAATCGCACGCTCACGAGAGTTTTGGAGGCCGAAACCTTTCGGTCACGCGGAAAAAAAAGGTCACATTCATGCGCGCTCTCCTCCGGTGATCTCTCTCTTCCAAGATTGATTAAACGATGCTTGTGTTTCTGTTCATCCTCAGGATTGTTGTGCACCTTTATAACATGCTAAAGCTTGGTTATGAACATAGTTTGACAAGTTTAGTCGACATATAATATGTAAATTCGATGTTTTGGTGCGCATCCACTTGACTTTTGGCTGCATTTCAACCGAAATATGCCGTGTTTGATAACCGAAAGACACAGACTTCACAACTAAACGCTGTTTTTGGTAAGTATAATTCCTTCCAGGTCTTCTGATGGAAGAACAGCAAAGGTAAGGGAATATTTATGTGTTAAATTTGGGTTTCTGTGGACTCCAAGATAGAGGAGCCATAATGCTAATTTCTGAGCGCCGACTCATATTATAGCCTAGTGAACAAATTCTGTAACGTTAAAAATAAATGTAACACAGTGATTGCATTTAGAAGAAGTGTATCTTTCTATATATATGTAGAACATGCATATTTAGTTAAAGTTTATGATGTGTATTGCTTGTTATCTGCTATCGTCATTTCTCAGGACATTTGAGTAGCATTTTTTGAACAATGCGTCATTGTAAACAGAGATTTATGGATATATATAGCATATTATTGAAAAAAACATAAATGTACTGTGTAACATGTTATATTACTGTCAACTGATGAAGATTTCAAAAGGTTAGTGAATTATTTTTCTTTTAATCCTGCGTTTGTTGATTGCATATTTTGTTCAACTTGGCTATGCAAATTAGCTGTGTCTTCGGTGGTGGTTTGACATAAATATGTGCTATGTTTTCTTCGTAAAACATTTTAGAAATCTGACTTGCTGGGTAGATAAATAAGGTGTTTATCTTTCATTTGAGCTATTGGACTTGTTAATGTGTGGAGGTTAAATATTTTTAAGAATATTTTTTGCGTTCCATGCGCCACATTCCAGCTGAACGTGG
>NW_027006773.1:0-2689 GCF_036934945.1 Oncorhynchus masou masou
GCAAGAACTGATCCCAAACCCAACCTCAAGAACTGATCCCAAACCCAACCGCAAGAACTGATCCCAAACCCAACCGCAAGAACTGATCCCAAACCCAACCGCAAGAACTGATCCCAAACCCAACCACAAGAACTGGTCCCAAACCCAACCGCAAGAACTGATCCCAAACCCAACCGCAAGAACTGATCCCAAACCCAACCGCAAGAACTGATCCCAAACCCAACCGCAAGAACTGATCCCAAACCCAACCACAAGAACTGATCCCAAACCCAACCGCAAGAACTGGTCCCAAACCCAACCACAAGAACTGATCCCAAACCCAACCGCAAGAACTGATCCCAAACCCAACCGCAAGAACTGATCCCAAACCCAACCTCAAGAACTGATCCCAAACCCAACCGCAAGAACTGATCCCAAACCCAACCGCAAGAACTGATCCCAAACCCAACCGCAGTCCCGCAATGTTGTTTTAGGCATATGTGGCGGCTCGTGTACACTAGCACGCGGTAAATTGCAGCGTGCCGCTTAGGTCGCCCAGAGTGGCTCGCTTGTGGGCGTGCTGGCAGCATATGGCAGTATATAGCAACACGTTTGATTGTGCGTCAAGAATTCCGCATAGCAAGTGTGTATGAAGGTCTGGTTATTGAATGGGTAAATAGTTTAATCCATTCTCCATTTCATGAATGTATTCACAGGTAAATAGTAATTTGCTTTAAAAACGCTCTGGTGACAGGCAAACTTTGCTGCCCTTTTCCAATCGTCCACATGGCTGGGAGAACCTATTCAACTAAGTAAACACATTTAGAAAATGTAAAGGAAAAAAACGATGTATTATTAGCTAACTAGCTACAGTACAGGCTAACTCAAATGTGCTGTAAACGTAGCTAGATAGATATCTAGCCAACTTTACAGATTGTATAGATAGCTAGCTAAGTCAATTAAATCATCACCAGCTACATAACTTCATATTAGCTGTCTTGATGTATTTATCACTGTTAAAAACAAACTCCAAATGCATTTGTAGGTAGCTAGCTAACAGCCATGGAGGAGGGTGAAAGGTTAGCAGCCCCAACTGTCAGTGAGAGAGGAGGCTATTCTGGAAAGGGCGGGTACTTGTGTAGTTCCCTAGAAGTCAGGACAGAGATAATAGTAACAGAGATAGTAACGAATATTCAGTGTGGTGTATTTGGACTATAATCGAAGTCTGTTTCTTGTGAGGTTTTTCTGTCCTCAGAAAAATAGAGCTGTACAATCCTATCTACACATGAAGAGATCCCAATGAAGAGCAGTGGTTCTCAGTCCTGGGGACTCGACGAGGCACATTGCTGTTTTTGCCTCAGCACTGCACAGCTGATTCAAATGATCAAGTCATCATCAAGCTTCAAGTGGTATTTATGCATTCATTTGTGATGTTATCCTTGACATGATCCTGCTATTGTCACATACTACACATATCAATCCAATGTTATTTTGATTTGTTATCAGGGATATTATATACTTTAGGTGTCCACAATGACCTGGTGATGTAAAAGTGTAATAATTACATTGTCTTCCATACTCCAACAGATACCTTGTAACTGGGGATACCTTCAAAACGATTGCCTACATTCACCATGTAGCACACTGCAAGGTTGGGTGACCAGGGTCATCTGGGACTGCAACCTGGGGGGATTCAGGCGTGTGAAGGCTACCGGTGTCCTGCGTAACTTCATGAGGATGGACACGAGGACCAGGAGGGGATAAGATTCCTGTTGAACACTGTACATTGAACTTCCTTATTTTCTCAATAACAGTCTCTCCCCTTTTCCCTAAATCCTCTAGGTTATATCAGCTGTGTCGGTGAACCCCTCCCGCATCTGAACTGGCTACATAGAGGGCAACAGCACGATCAGAGGTGAGAGGTCACTTGGTCGGGTCAACAGGAAGTATTATTAAAGAGATGCTTTACATTGAAATACAGATAGAGATGCAGTAATCCCAGAGTTAATGATCCCAGGTCAGTTTATATTATACAGGAAGTATTATTAAAGAGATGTAGTAGTCCCAGAGTTAATGATCCCTGGTCAGTTTATATTATACAGGAAGTATTACTAAAGAGATGGAGTAGTCCCAGAGTTAATGATCCAAGGTCAGTTTATATTATACAGGAAGTATTACTAAAGAGATGCAGTAGTCCCAGAGTTAATGATCCAGGGTCAGTTTATATTATACAGGAAGTATTATTATAGAGATGCAGTAGTCCCAGAGTTAATGATCCCAGGTCAGTTTATATTATACAGGAAGTATTATTATAGAGATGCAGTAGTCCCAGAGTTAATGATCCAGGGTCAGTTTATATTATACAGGAAGTATTATTATAGAGATGCAGTAGTCCTAGAGTTAATGATCCAGGGTCAGTTTATATTATACAGGAAGTATTATTATAGAGATGCAGTAGTCCCAGAGTTAATGATCCAGGGTCAGTTTATATTATACAGGAAGTATTATTATAGAGATGCAGTAGTCCCAGAGTTAATGATCCAAGGTCAGTTTATATTATACAGGAAGTATTACTAAAGAGATGCAGTAGTCCCAGAGTTAATGATCCCTGGTCAGTTTATATTATACAGGAAGTATTACTAAAGAGATGTAGTAGTCCCAGAGTTAATGATCCCTGGTCAGTTTATATTATACAGGAAGTATTACTAAA
>NW_027006774.1:0-2687 GCF_036934945.1 Oncorhynchus masou masou
TGCACCTACCCTAGGAGTCCCCTCTCAGCCTACCATTGACTATTGACATACCCAGCAATGAGCTATAGGTGCACCTACCCTAGGAGTCCCCTCTCAGCCTACCATTGACTATCGACATACCCAGAGATGAGCTATAGGTGCACCTACCCTAGGAGTCCCCTCGAAGCCTACCATTGACTATGGACATACCCAGAGATGAGCTATAGGTGCACCTACCCTAGGAGTCCCCTCGCAGCCTACCATTGACTATCGACATACCCAGCGTCTGGCAGAGCTGCACCTACCCTAGGAGTCCCCTCGCAGCCTACCATTGACTATCGACATGCCCAGCGTCTGGCAGAGCTGCACCTACCCTAGGAGTCCCCTCGCAGCCTACCATTGACTATCGACATACCCAGCGATGAGCTATAGGTGCACCTACCCTAGGAGTCCCCTCGCAGCCTACCATTGACTATCGACATACCCAGCGTCTGGGCAGAGCTGCACCTACCCTAGGAGTCCCCGCAGCCTACCATTGACTATCGACATGCCCAGCGTCTGGCAGAGCTGCACCTACCCTAGGAGTCCCCTCGCAGCCTACCATTGACTATCGACATACCCAGCGATGAGCTATAGGTGCACCTACTCTAGAGTCCCCGCAGCCTACCATTGACTATCGACATACCCAGAGATGAGCTATAGGTGCACCTACCCTAGAGTCCTTCGTAGCCTACCATTGACTATTGACATACCCAGAGATGAGCTATAGGTGCACTCCCATTCTAGGAGTCCCCTCGCAGCCTACCATTGACTTGACATATGGCAGAGGACATAGCCTACCATTGACTAGATGAGATGAGCTATAGGTGCACCTACCCTAGAGTCCCCGACCCTACCATTGACTATCGAGTGGCAGAGCTGCACCTACCCTAGGAAGCCTACCATTGACTATGGACATACCCAGAGATGAGCTATAGGTGCACCTACCCTAGAGTCCCCTGCAGCCTACCATTGACTATCGACATACCCAGAGATGAGCTATAGGTGCACCTACCCTAGGAGTCCCCTCGCAGCCTACCATTGACTATGGACATACCCAGCGTCTGGCAGAGCTGCACCTACCCTAGGAGTCCCCTCGCAGCCTACCATTGACTATGGACATACCCAGAGATGAGCTATAGGTGCACCTACCCTAGGAGTCCCCCAAGCCTACCATTGACTATGGACATACCCAGAGATGAGCTAGTGCACCTACCCTAGGAGTCCCCCGCAGCCTACCATTGACTATGGACATGCTCCAGTCTGGCAGAGCTGCACCTTACCCTAGAGTCCCCGCAGCCTACCATTGACTATCGACATGCCCAGCGTCTGGCAGAGCTGCACCTACCCTAGGAGTCCCCTCACAGCCTACCATTGACTATGGACATACCCAGAGATGAGCTATAGGTGCACCTACCCTAGGAGTCCCTCGGCAGCCTACCATTGACTATCGACATACCCAGCGTCTGGCAGAGCTGCACCTACTCCTAGGAGTCCCCTCGCAGCCTACCATTGACTATGGACATACCCAGCGTCTGGCAGAGTTGCACCTACCCTAGAGTCCCCGCAGCCTACCATTGACTATCGACATACCCAGCGTCTGGCAGAGCTGCACCTACCCTAGGAGTCCCCGCAGCCTACCATTGACTATCGACATACCCAGCGTCTGGGCAGAGCTGCACCTACCCTAGGAGTCCCCGCAGCCTACCATTGACTATCACACCCAGCGTCTGGCAGAGCTGCACCTACCCTAGGAGTCCCCGCAGCCTACCATTGACTATCGACATACCCAGCGTCTGGGCAGAGCTGCACCTACCCTAGGAGTCCCCGCAGCCTACCATTGACTATCGACATACCCAGCGTCTGGCAGAGCTGCACCTACCCTAGGAGTCCCCTCGCAGCCTACCATTGACTATCGACATACCCAGCGTCTGGCAGAGCTGCACCTACTCCTAGGAGTCCCCGCAGCCTACCATTGATCATCGGCTATACCCAGCGTCTGGCAGAGCTGCACCTACCCAGGGAGTCCCCGCAGCCTACCATTGACTATCGACATACCCAGAGATGAGCTATAGGTGCACCTACCCTAGGAGTCCCCTCGCAGCCTACCATTGACTATCGACATACCCAGCGTCTGGCAGAGCTGCAGGAGTTGGAACCCCTTTTTGTTGCTTATGTTGTCATTTTATTTTTATTTTTATTTCACCTTTATTTAACCAGGTAGGCAAGTTGAGAACAAGTTCTCATTTACAATTGCGACCTGGCCAAGATAAAGCAAAGCAGTTCGACACATACAACAACACAGAGTTACACATGGAGTAAAACAAACATACAGTCAATAATACAGTATAAACAAGTCTATATACGATGGAGCAAAATGAGGTGAGATAAGGGAGGTAAAGGCAAAAAAAGGCCATGGTGGCAAAGTAAATACAACATAGCAAGTAAAACACTGGAATGGTAGATTTGCAATGGAAGAATGTGCAAAGTAGAAATAAAAAATAATGGGGTGCAAAGGAGCAAAATAAATAAATGGCAGTAGGGGAAGAGGTAGCTGTTTGGGCCAAATTGTAGTTGGGCTGTGCACAGGTGCAGTAATCTGTGAGCTGCTCTGGACAGTTGGTGCTTAAAGCTAGTGAGGGAGATAAGTGTTTCCAGTTTCAGAGATT
>NW_027006775.1:0-2687 GCF_036934945.1 Oncorhynchus masou masou
GGGAGGCCACCATCGTTCCTGTTCCCAAGAAAGCTAAGGTAACTAGGCCCTAAGCGACTACCGCCCAAACACTCACTTCCGTCATCATGAAGTGCTTTGAGAGACTAGTCAAGGACCATATCACCTCACCCTACCTGACACCCTAGACCCACTCCCAATTTGCTTACCGCTCAAATAGGTCCACAGGCGATGCAATCTCAACCACACTGCACACTGCCCTAACCCATCTGGACAAGAGGAATACCTATGTGAGAATGCTGTTCATCGACTACAGCTCGGCATTCAACACCATTCCCTCAAGCTCGTCATCAAGCTCAGACCCTGGTCTCGACCCTGTGCAACTGGGTACTGGACTTCCTGACGGGCCGCCCCCAGGTGGTGAGGGTAGGTAACAACATCTCCTCCCGCTGATCCTCAACACTGGGGCCCCCACAAGGTGCGTTCTGAGCCCTCTCCTGTACTCCTGTTCACCCCGACTGCGTGGCCACGCACGCCTCAACTCAATCATCAAGTTTGCGGGCCTGACACAACAGTGGTAGGCTTGATTACCAACAACAACGAGACGGCCTACAGGGAGGAGGTGAGGGCCCTCGGAGTGTGGTGTCAGGAAAATAACCTCACACTCAACGTCAACAAAACTAAGGAGATGATTGTGGACTTCAGAAACAGCAGAGGGGAACACCCCCCTATCCACATCGATGGAACAGTAGTGGAGAGAGTAGCAAGTTTTAAGTTCCTCGGCATACACATCACAGACAAACTGAATTGGTCCACTCACACAGACAGCATCGTGAAGAAGGCGCAGCAGCGCCTCTTCAGCCTCAGGAGGCTGAAGAAATTAAAACTGTCACAAAAGCACTCACAAACTTCTACAGATGCACAATCGAGAGCATCCTGGCGGGCTGTATCACCGCCTGGTACGGCAACTGCTCCACCCTCAACCGTAAGGCTCTCCAGAGGGTAGTGAGGTCTGCACAACGCATCATCGGGGGGCAAACTACCTGCCCTCCAGGACACCTACACCACCCGATGTTACAGGAAGGCCATAAAGATCATCAAGGACATCTACCACCCGAGCCACTGCCTGTTCACCCCGCTATCATCCAGAAGGCGAGGTCAGTACAGGTGCATCAAAGCTGGGACCGAGAGACTGAAAAACAGCTTCTATCTCAAGGCCATCAGACTGTTAAACAGCCACCACTAACATTGAGTGGCTGCTGCCTTTTACTGACACTGACTCAACTCCAGCCACTTTAATAGCCAGAATTGATAGGAAATTATGTAAATATATCACTAGCCACTTTAAACAATGCTACCTTATATAATGTTACTTACCCTACATTATTCATCTCATATGCATACGTATATACTGTACTCTATATCATCGACTGCATCCTTATGTAATACATGTATCACTAGCCACTTTAACTATGCCACTTTGTTTACATACTCACCTCACATGTATATACTGTACTCGATACCATCTACTGTATCTTACCTATGCTGCTCTGTACCATCACTCATTCATATATCCTTATGTACATATTCTTTATCCCCTTACACTGTGTATAAGACAGTAGATTAGGAATTGTTAGTTAGATTACTTGTTGGTTATTACTGCATTGTCAGAACTAGGAAGCATTTCGCTACACTCGCATTAACATCTGCTAACCATGTGTATGTGACAAATAAAATTTGATCTATTTGATTTGAAGAAGTTCATGAATTTATTACTGCTGAGTAAGCCATCACTCTCTTGGGGAATGGCTTTCACTTCAGCAGTAATAAATTCATGAACTTCTTCAAATCAAATCAAATCAAATTTTATTGTCACATACATGGTTAGCAGATGTTAATATGAATGCTTCTAGTTCCGACAATGCAGTAATAACCAACAAGTAATCTAACCCCAACAATTTCTAAACTACTGTCTTATACACAGTGTAAGGGATAAAATATGTACATAAGGATATGAATGAGTGATGATGGTACAGAGCAGCATAGGCAAAATACAGTAGATGGTATCAGTACAGTATATACATATGAGATGAGTATGTAAACAAAGTAGCATAGTTAAAGTGGCTAGTAATATCATGTATTACATAGGATGCAGTCGATGATATAGAAGTACAATATATACATATGCATATGAGACTGAATAATGTAAAGGTAAGTAACATTATATAAGGTAGCATTGTTTAAAGTGGCTAGTGTCTATATTTACATCATTTCCCATCAATTCCCATTATTAAAGTAGCTAAGATTGAGTCAGTGTGAAGTGTGTTGGCAACAACCACTCAATATTAGTGGTGGCTGTTTAGCTAGACTGATGGCCTTGGGATAAACTGTTTCTCGATCACCTGTAATGATTCGTATTCTGAGATGATGCTTGAGGTGAATAGGTGCAGTGGCTCCGGGTGTGAATTTTTTCATAGTTAATTAATAAGTGGAGGGCAGGCTAGTTGATGATAAATGCAACTACCCTCTGGAGAGCCTTGATTGAAGGGCGGTTAAGCATTACCCAGCCACGTCAGGGTGTCTCTGGTGTCCATCTGTAGAGTTTGTGAGTGCTAGTGACAAGCGATTTCAGCCTCCTGAGGTTGAAGAGAGTGCTGTGCGCTGCTGCGTGCTATATATGTGTGGACCAGTCATTTGTCTGTGATATGCGAGAACTTACTACCACTCTT
>NW_027006776.1:0-2685 GCF_036934945.1 Oncorhynchus masou masou
TTGACAGGCTTGGTCAGATCATCACTTCACAGTGAGGATGGTAGACCTCTACTGGTTGTTGACAGGCTTGATCAGATCATCACTTCACAGTGAGGATGGTAGACCTCTACTGGTTGTTGACAGGCTTGGTCAGATCACCACTTCACAGTGAGGATGGTAGGCCTCTACTGGTTGAAGACAGGCTTGGTCAGAGCACCACTTCACAGTGAGGATGGGAGGCCTCTACTGGTTGTTGACAGGCTTGGTCAGATCATCACTTCACAGTGAGGATGGTAGACCTCTACTGGTTGTTGACAGGCTTGGTCAGATCATCACTTTACAGTGAGGATGGTAGACCTCTACTGGTTGTTGACAGGCTTGGTCAGATCACCACTTCACAGTGAGGATGGTAGACCTCTACTGGTTGTTGACAGGCTTGGTCAGATCACCCACTTCACAGTGAGGATGGTAGACCTCTACTGGTTGTTGACAGGCTTGGTCAGATCACCACTTCACAGTGAGGATGGTAGACCTCTACTGGTTGTTGACAGGCTTGGTCAGATCATCACTTCACAGTGAGGATGGTAGAGCCTCTACTGGTTGTTGACAGGCTTGGTCAGATCACCACTTCACAGTGAGGATGGTAGACCTCTACTGGTTGTTGACAGGCTTGGTCAGATCACCACTTCACAGTGAGGATGGTAGACCTCTACTGGTTGTTGACAGGCTTGGTCAGATCACCACTTCACAGTGAGGATGGTAGACCTCTACTGGTTGTTGACAGGCTTGGTCAGATCACCACTTCACAGTGAGGATGGTAGACCTCTACTGGTTGTTGACAGGCTTGGTCAGATCACCACTTCACAGTGAGGATGGTAGGCCTCTACTGGTTGTTGACAGGCTTGGTCAGATCACCACTTCACAGTGAGGATGGTAGACCTCTACTGGTTGTTGACAGGCTTGGTCAGATCACCACTTCACAGTGAGGATGGTAGACCTCTACTGGTTGTTGACAGGCTTGGTCAGATCACCACTTCACAGTGAGGATGGTAGACCTCTACTGGTTGTTGACAGGCTTGGTCAGATCACCACTTCACAGTGAGGTGGTATGGTAGACCTCTACTGGTTGTTGACAGGCTTGGTCAGATCATCACTTCACAGTGAGGATGGTAGACCTCTACTGGTTGTTGACAGGCTTGGTCAGATCACCACTTCACAGTGAGGATGGTAGACCTCTACTGGTTGTTGACAGGCTTGGTCAGATCACCACTTCACAGTGAGGATGGTAGACCTCTACTGGTTGTTGACAGGCTTGGTCAGATCACCACTTCACAGTGAGGATGGTAGACCTCTACTGGTTGTTGACAGGCTTGGTCAGATCACCACTTCACAGTGAGGATGGTAGACCTCTACTGGTTGTTGACAGGCTTGGTCAGATCACCACTTCACAGTGAGGATGGTAGACCTCTACTGGTTGTTGACAGGCTTGGTCAGATCACCACTTCACAGTGAGGATGGTAGACCTCTACTGGTTGTTGACAGGCTTGGTCAGATCACCACTTCACAGTGAGGATGGTAGACCTCTACTGGTTGTTGACAGGCTTGGTCAGATCACCACTTCACAGTGAGGATGGTAGAGCCTCTACTGGTTGTTGACAGGCTTGGTCAGATCACCACTTCACAGTGAGGATGGTAGACCTCTACTGGTTGTTGACAGGCTTGGTCAGATCACCACTTCACAGTGAGGATGGTAGGCCTCTACTGGTTGTTGACAGGCTTGGTCAGATCACCACTTCACAGTGAGGATGGTAGACCTCTACTGGTTGTTGACAGGCTTGGTCAGATCACCACTTCACAGTGAGGATGGTAGACCTCTACTGGTTGTTGACAGGCTTGGTCAGATCACCACTTCACAGTGAGGATGGTAGACCTCTACTGGTTGTTGACAGGCTTGGTCAGATCACCACTTCACAGTGAGGATGGTAGAGCCTCTACTGGTTGTTGACAGGCTTGGTCAGAGCACCACTTCACAGTGAGGATGGTAGACCTCTACTGGTTGTTGACAGGCTTGGTCAGATCACCACTTCACAGTGAGGATGGTAGACCTCTACTGGTTGTTGACAGGCTTGGTCAGATCACCACTTCACAGTGAGGATGGTAGACCTCTACTGGTTGTTGACAGGCTTGGTCAGATCACCACTTCACAGTGAGGATGGTAGACCTCTACTGGTTGTTGACAGGCTTATTCAGATCACCACTTCACAGTGAGGATGGTAGAGCTCTACTGGTTGTTGACAGGCTTGGTCAGATCACCACTTCACAGTGAGGATGGTAGGCCTCTACTGGTTGTTGACAGGCTTGGTCAGATCACCACTTCACAGTGAGGATGGTAGACCTCTACTGGTTGTTGACAGGCTTGGTCAGATCATCACTTCACAGTGAGGATGGTAGACCTCTACTGGTTGTTGACAGGCTTGGTCAGATCACCACTTCACAGTGAGGATGGTAGACCTCTACTGGTTGTTGACAGGCTTGGTCAGATCACCACTTCACAGTGAGAATGGTAGACCTCTACTGGTTGTTGACAGGCTTATTCAGATCACCACTTCACAGTGAGGATGGTAGAGCTCTACTGGTTGTTGACAGGCTTGGTCAGATCACCACTTCACAGTGAGGATGGTAGACCTCTACTGGTTGTTGACAGGC
>NW_027006777.1:0-2684 GCF_036934945.1 Oncorhynchus masou masou
AAGAAAGAAGACAGGGGTAAAGTTAGGGGTGATGTACAGATGGTACACAGCAGACCCATAGGAATTTGGATTTCTGGGATTGACTGAAAAGACAGCTTTTGGCACCAATATCCCACAATTATTTGCTTTCTCTCTCTAGAGTTCTCTTTTTCTACTATCCTTGTCTCACTCCCCCTACACAGTCCAAGACACAATGTGATCATAAACTACCTCAAGGTGTCTCCCGACTGTACCGAGCCTCCATCTCTCCCTCTCACTCGGCCAACTCCGCTCTCATCCTCACAATCCTTCATCCATCTCTATCTCTCCATGTGATAACCCAGAACACCTAAGAATAGATGCCAGAAGCTCCATCATTAGTATGCAGCAATATGCAAATTGGCCTGATTCGTTAGTCTGTGTGTGTGTTTCACACCACCAGTTCTCTCTCTGTACCATGCTCTTATTCTCACTCTGCAGCCTTCTCTCTCTATCAATCTGTCTCTCTCGACTCTCCCGCTCTCCCTTTCTCAGCAGTGGCGACACGCTGAGCAGACGCACTCAATGAACCCTGCTGGTGTTGAATCTATCAAACGCTCTGTGCTGCTAGCTCTAGTGTTGAATCTATCACAGCGCTCTGTGCTGCTAGCTCTAGTGTTGAATCTATCACAGCGCTCTGTGCTGCTAGCCCTAGTGTCGAATCTATCACAGCGCTCTGTGCTGTTAGCGCTAGTGTTGAATCTATCACAGCGCTCTGTGCTGCTAGCCCTAGTGTCGAATCTATCACAGCGCTCTGTGCTGCTAGCTCTAGTGTCGAATCTATCACAGCGCTCTGTGCTGCTAGCGCTGGTGTCGAACCTATCACAGCGCTCTGTGCTGCTAGCGCTGGTGTCGAATCTATCACAGCGCTCTGTGCTGCTCAGCGCTGGTGTCGAATCTATCACAGCACTCTGTGCTGCTAGCTCTAGTGTCGAATCTATTACAGCGCTCTGTGCTGTTAGCGCTGGTGTCGAATCTATCACAGCGCTCTGTGCTGCTAGCTCTAGTGTCGAATCTATTACAGCGCTCTGTGCTGCTAGCGCTGGTGTCGAATCTATCACAGCGCTCTGTGCTGCTAGCGCTGGTGTCGAATCTATCACAGCGCTCTGTGCTGCTAGCTCTAGTGTCGAATCTATTACAGCGCTCTGTGCTGCTAGCGCTGGTGTCGAATCTATCACAGCGCTCTGTGCTGCTAGCGCTGGTATCGAATCTATCACAGCGCTCTGTGCTGCTAGCTCTAGTGTCGAATCTATTACAGCGCTCTGTGCTGTTAGCGCTGGTGTCGAATCTATCACAGCGCTCTGTGCTGCTAGCGCTGGTGTCGAATCTATCACAGCGCTCTGTGCTGCTAGCTCTAGTGTCGAATCTATCACAGCGCTCTGTGCTGCTAGCTCTAGTGTTGAATCTATCACAGCGCTCTGTGCTGCTAGCTCTAGTGTTGAATCTATTACAGCGCTCTGTGCTGCGAGCGCTAGTGTTGAATCTATCACAGCGCTCTGTGCTGCTAGCCCTAGTGTCGAATCTATCACAGCGCTCTGTGCTGCTAGCCCTAGTGTCGAATCTATCACAGCGCTCTGTGCTGCTAGCCCTAGTGTCGAATCTATCACAGCGCTCTGTGCTGCTAGCGCTGGTGTCGAATCTATCACAGCGCTCTGTGCTGCTAGCCCTAGTGTTGAATCTATCACAGCGCTCTGTGCTGCTAGCCCTAGTGTCGAATCTATCACAGCGCTCTGTGCTGCTAGCCCTAGTGTTGAATCTATCACAGCGCTCTGTGCTGCTAGCCCTAGTGTTGAATCTATTACAGCGCTCTGTGCTGCTAGCCCTAGTGTTGAATCTATCACAGCGCTCTGTGCTGCTAGCCCTAGTGTCGAATCTATCACAGCGCTCTGTGCTGCTAGCCCTAGTGTTGAATCTATCACAGCGCTCTGTGCTGCTAGCCCTAGTGTCGAATCTATCACAGCGCTCTGTGCTGCTAGCGCTGGTGTCGAATCTATCACAGCGCTCTGTGCTGCTAGCGCTGGTGTCGAATCTATTACAGCGCTCAGTAAAAACACATTGTCCTATCACATCTGTTATTGCTTTCAATAGTTCGGAGAACATATGGGTTCTAACAAAATAAACCGCATCAATCATCTTAGGCATCCAGGGAGACTGCCTGTCTGAAATCCAAGATGGAGTCCTTTTCGCATGTTCAGTGGCGTCAGTCACACTAGAATGATTACTCTACGGGCATAAGGATGTGGGCTAATATTGGCCTGGGTATTATAGAGGTCTTTACTCAATCGAATGGAACCGCCAATAATATGTAACAGTCTGTCATGAAGTCTAAGTCATGATTCAGCCACAGCCCTGCTCAGTATGCACCAGAAGTGGTCCGTAGGAGCAGGAACAACCACATACCAACAAGAACAGACGGAACAGCAAAGTACAGATGGAACAACTCCGTAAAAAACTGAACAGCTCATTTGTGAGTCCAGTAGATAGCAGGATAGCTCAGTATGGATAAGAGACGCAACATAAAACCAGAACCATGTTAAAGTCTAAGCATAAAAAACTGACATATAACATTTACATAAGTATTCAGACCCTTTACTCAGTACTTTGTTGAAGCACCTTTGGCAGCGATTACAGCCTCGAGTCTTCTTGGGTATGACACTACAAGCTTG
>NW_027006778.1:0-2683 GCF_036934945.1 Oncorhynchus masou masou
GAGAGAGAGATGGGTGATGGATAGAGAGAGAGAGAGAGATGGAAGGTACTGAGAGATAGAGATGGAAGGATAGAAAGAGAGAGATGCGGAAGGATAGAGAGAGAGATGGGAAGGATAGAGAGAGAGATGGAAGCTGGGATAGAGAGAGATGGATGGAAGGATAGAGAGAGAGAGAGAGAGATGGAAGGATAGAGAGAGAGATGGAAGGATAGAGAGAGATGGATGGATAGAGAGAGAGAGAGATGGAAGGACAGAGAGAGAGAGATGGAAGGATGGAGAGAGAGATGGAAGGATAGAGAGAGAGATGGGTGGATAGAGAGAGAGAGAGATGGAAGGACAGAGAGAGAGAGATGGAAGGATAGAGAGAGAGATGGAAGGATAGAGAGAGAGAGAGATGGACGGATAGAGAGAGAGATGGAAGGATAGAGAGAGAGATGGAAGGATATAGAGAGAGAGATAGAAGGATAGAGAGAGAGAGTTGGAAGGATAGATAGAGAGAGAGATGGAAGGATAGAGAGAGAGAGAGAGAGATGGAAGGATAGAGAGAGAGAGCTGGAAGGATAGAGACAGAGAGATGGATGGATATAGAGAGAGAGATGGAAGGATAGAGAGAGAGAGAGAGATGGAAGGATTGAGAGATAGAGATGGAAGGATAGAGAGAGAGATGGAAGGATAGAGAGAGAAAGATGGAAGGATAGAGAGAGAGAGATGGAAGGATAGAGAGAGAGATGGAAGGATAGAGAGAGAGAGATGGAAGGATAGAGAGAGAGAGATGGAAGGACAGAGAGAGAGAGCTGGAAGGATAGAGACAGAGAGATGGATGGATATAGAGAGAGAGATGGAAGGATAGAGAGAGAGAGAGAGATGGATGGATAGATAGATAGAGAGATGGAAGGATAGAGAGAGAGAGGGATGGGGATGAGAGAGAGATGGAGGAAGGAGAGATGGAAGGATAGAAAGAGATGGAAGGATAGAGAGAGAGGATGGAAGGATAGAGAGAGAGATGGAAGGATAGAGACAGAGAGATGGACGGATAGAGACAGAGAGATGGACTGATGAGAGAGAGAGATGGAAGGATACAGAGAGAGAGAGATGGGTGGATGGATAGATAGAGAGAGAGAGAGATGAAGGACGAGAGACAGAGATGGAAGGATAGAAAGAGAGAGATGAAGATAGAGAGAGAGATGAAGGATAGAGAGAGAGAGGAAGGATAGAGAGAGATGATGGAAGGATAGAGAGAGAGAGGGGGAAGAGGGGGAAGGATAGAGAGAGGAGAGGGGGAAGGAGGGGAAGAGAGGGTATGGATAGAGAGAGAGGAGAGGGGGACAGAGAGGGAGAGAGGGAAGGATAGAGAGAGATGGGGGAAGAGGGAAGAGAGGGTAGGATAGAGAGAGGAGATGGAAGGATAGAGAGAGAGATGGAGAGGATATAGAGAGAGAGATAGAAGGATAGAGAGAGGAGAGTTGGAAGGATAGAAGAGAGAGAGATGAAGGAGAGAGGAGAGAGAGAGAGAGAGAGAGAGATGGAAGGATAGAGAGAGAGAGGGAAGGATAGAGAGGGGAGAGGATGGATATAGAGAGAGGAAAGGCAGGAAGGAGGGGGAAGAGAGGGAGATAAGAGAGGAAAGACAAGAGATGGAGGGGGAGAGAGAGGAAGAGACAGAAGGATAAGAGAGAGAGAGAGGAAAATAGAAAGAAAGAGATGGAAGAGACAGACAGAGAGAGGAAAGGGGAGAGAGACAGACAGAGAGAGAGAGACAGAGAGAGAGAGAGAGACAGAGAGATGGAAGGATATAGAGAGAGAGAGAGAGATAGAGAGAGAGAGAGAGGATGGATAGATAGGATAGATAGAGAGAGATGGAAGGATAGAGAGATTAATACATATATATCAAAGAGAAACTATATAGATAATAACATTTAGAGATGGAAGGATAGAAATAGAGATGGAAGGATCTATATATAGAGAGAGAGATGGAAGGATAGAGAGAGAGATGGAAGGATAGAGACAGAGAGATGGACGGATAGAGACAGAGAGATGGACGGATAGAGAGAGAGAGATGGAAGGATACAGAGAGAGAGAGATGGGTGGATGGATAGATAGAGAGAGAGATGGAAGGATTGAGAGATAGAGATGGAAGGATAGAAAGAGAGAGATGGAAGGATAGAGAGAGAGATGGAAGGATAGAGAGAGAGATGGAAGGATAGAGAGAGAGATGGAAGGATAGAGACAGAGAGATGGACTGGATAGAGAGAGAGAGATGGAAGGATACAGAGAGAGAGAGATGGGTGGATGGATAGATAGAGAGAGAGAGATGGAAGGATTGAGAGATAGAGATGGAAGGATAGAAAGAGAGAGATGGAAGGATAGAGAGAGAGATGGAAGGATAGAGAGAGAGATGGAAGGATAGAGAGAGAGATGGAAGGATAGAGAGAGAGATGGAAGGATAGAGAGAGAGAGATGGAAGGATAGAGATAGAGATGGAAGGATAGAGAGAGAGAGATGGAAGGGAGAAGAGAGATGGAAAGACAGAGGAGGAATTGAGAGAGAGAGAGGACGAGAGAGAGATTGAGAGATTGAGAGAGAGATGGAAAGATAGATAGAGAGTGAGAGAGATGGAAGCATAGTGAGAGAGAGAGAGAGAGAGGGATGGAAAGGAAGAGAGAGAGAGAGTGAATGGAGGGAG